>NC_090729.1:13821710-13824210 GCF_036898095.1 Palaemon carinicauda
TGGAACACATAAACAAAAGGTATTTTTTATAACTACATACGCATAGAAAACTCTCGTTTATTTTTGGATAACTTATGTTACGGAATAATTAAACCTGCTTTTAGAATTCAGCTGGAGATGAGAAAACAATGGATATATGGCGAGAAAGGAGTGTTACGATGGAAATTTAGTAGCATGAAGTATTTATATCATCAATTTGGATGACTACTTTTAATCTTTCTCTGAATGCATATTCTTTCAGTTCTTTAGATTTGATATTGATATTGGAGTTGACAATCAAATACAATGAATAATTCAACTTCACGTAGCTTTCTCACTAACTGATATTCTTAGAGACATTGCCCCGAAAATGAGTATAATTCGGAAATGTTGAGAGTATGCACCGGAAATTCTATTGAAATATAATTTCACACGATGAGATGGAAATACAGTTGGACACCTGAATCCCTGGTACTCCTTGCTCTGAAGAAGTGCATCATGTCACACCCTTACTTCGTGGTGAATATCCAAAAAGCTAGTGTATGGAGACCAAGCAGAAATGGCTGACTGGGTTAAATACAGGACCTCGCAGCAAGGTAAGTGTATGGCTGGGTTCACTTCCTTAGAGCGAGAAGCACCAGGAGTTTCTGTTTCCGATTGTGCATTGTCATTTCGGAAACGAGAGGTAATGTGACCAACAGGTAGTGGGTGGAATCTGTGAGTATATAGAGTTAGAGCTGCTGCAACTGGGAACGTCCTCACCTGGTGATCGTCTGGGGTTCGAGTCGCACTAAAGCTCCTTATTTTTTTTTTTTTTTTTTTTTTTTTTTAGTGTTTGCAACCCCGCCATCCTTGTGAGTTAAAGATTGGGGTTTTGGGGGAGCCTCTACGTCTAACTCAAGAGTCATCAACAACCATTACCTAGCCCACTCTGGTTCTAGCTTTGTTGGATACAGGGCTTGGATTCTGATCATATATATGTGGTCAGTCTCCACGGCATTGTCCTGCTAACTAGGGCAATGTCACTGTCCCTTGCCTCTGCAATTCATGAGTAGCATTTAAACCTTCAAAAAAACTTTAATATTTTTTTTCAAGAATTACGTGAGTGAATAGTTTTCTATATATGGGGATTTCCCTTTCCTTGATAGGTAAATACGAAATGCCTTAATGAAATAATTGAATTACTTGTATCTGGTAATAAATTTTCTTATATTAAAAATACATTATTGAAGGCTTCGTTTGGAGCATTAGAAATTCACAACCATAAATTTTACCATGATAATTGTCTTAATAAAAGAACGAGTAAAAGATATTGAATCAGTGTGAATAAGAAAGGACAAAAAGGATTTCCTCTAGTAAATATATTCATTTAGTTTTTTAAACAAATTATGTAATTAAAAAAGTAAGGCTGAAACCTATTCAAAAGCAGACGAAAAGCCACATTATTAGAAGAAAATCTTAATCTTCCCATTTTTAGGACAAATGAGAAAACTTGGTGGCCTTTCAGGACCAAGGTTAGGGTTTTTGGCATTTGATCTTTCCCTGAAAGGTTCCATCTTATGCTCAAACAGTCAGTAATTTGCCACTAAATCATATATTCATTCAAGGTAAGAATTGGAAAAGTGGAGGTGAGCTATTGTGGAAAATGTCTTTCTCATTTACCTGGAGAGAGACCATAAATTCCATCTTTTGGATCGACCTATCTTTTTCAACTAGAGTGTGATGCATAGTTTATAGATTCATAATTATCCAGATGGAATGACTGGGAAATTTAATTCATTTTAAACTAATTTGAAGAAATATAGGAGAGAGAGAGAGAGAGAGAGAGAGAGAGAGAGAGGAGAGAGGAGAGAGAGAGAGAGAGAGAGAGAGAGAGAGAGAGAGAGAGAGAGAGAGAGAGTTATTTATCATAGAAAAGAGCAATCGACTGTGTATCGGAAATTTAGTAGTTGCTGTGACGAGCCTGGGAAAGGATGAACAAAACGTGAGCCTTCGTATGAATTTATTCATCGAAAAACCACAAGTATTTATATGGCCCCAAAGACCCACATAAGGGTGACCATTACATAAAAAAAAATATATATATATAATAAAGTCTACGTTATTATGAGCACTTTCATTTTTTTCCCTTTAGGTTGAATATCACATCCAAGGTGCATAGAATATTTCATAGATCTTGATTACATCCACCTTGAAAGCCGTTAGAGTCAGAGAGCATAAAAACTCAGATTATGATAACAGTAATAGAGTGGAGATGAACCTAAGTTATACTCAATGTTTTTTGTTAATTAGGTTGATAAGGCTGTTCAACAAGTAACTAAGTCCACTTGAATAGTACTACCTGCGTTTCCACTATTTTGATTGTCCTGTTGGCGATGGGAAAGTTTCTACGCACTATGAATAACATAATTGTCAGCATCTAGGCAAAAGTTAATCAGAGTGCAAACGTTTATCAAACTTTTGATAGATTTTGTTATAATCCAGAGAAATTCTAAAGGATATTATTAATTAAAATTAAAAT
>NC_090729.1:13831710-13854210 GCF_036898095.1 Palaemon carinicauda
TTTGCTACTACCACTCTAGATTCGGGACTGCCGCGAAGAAATGTGCCATGGATGGTCAGTGGCCAAAAACCGTGTGAGTAGGCCTTTTCTCGTGGCGGTGGCCTCCCGTGTTTCTAATCTTTTCTTTTAACAGGATACAGGAACAGGCGTGCTATTTTTGGTAGACAATGTACTCTGTCTAAGTCTACTAACTTCTACCTGGTAGCTGCCAACGGATCTGCGATACCCACCTACCGTTACGAGAACCTCACATTATCGTTTGGAAATGGTAAATTGAATTGGAAGTTTCTTGTTGCTGACGTCACATTGCCAAACCTCGGTGTGGATTTCCTCTCGCATTTCAACCTTCTGGTCTTTGTCGCCCAGCGACGATTGGTCAATGCAAACTCGTACTTGTCGACTCCTCTTCAACCCGCCTACTCCAACCTCGCTCTCCGCATAAGCGCGTCCACGGATGCCTACGCCCACCTCCTTACGTCGTACCCAGAAGTTTTCCGTCCAGAACTTCGCCAAACGCCCACGGCTCCTTCCAGACATGGTATTTTTGGGCTCAGGCCATGTCGTCCTGATGGAAGTTCCTTTAAAGTAGCTTCCTAGGGTATATTTTACTACAATGGTATTCCCAGAGAATTTTACCATAAGGTATCCAGAATTTTACCTCCTGGCTAGGAAATTCCAAACTTTTTCTTTTAGGGATATCACATAATATCAGCGGACGTATTCCTGACACGCCACTTAGCTATCTTCACCCCGAATAGCGTTAACGCTTCGAGGGGGAAAGTGGCAAAAAAACGAAAGAGGTGTCGTTATAAAGGCACTACTCCTTACTGTTTTGAGTCTCTAGATGACGTCATCATCACCGCCATCTTTATTCCTTATATCGTAGCGCTATTGCTCAGTGTTTTCCCAGTGCTCTCTCGCTTTATTTGGATTATTTGGATATTATGATGCTTTCTCCAGCCTTGTCTGCCTCTGGAAAGCTGAGTATTGATCTTTATATTGTATAAATGTAAGCTCTTGCCTTTTTTAGATATGATTAAAGGTTAAATTAACGTAGCAAGAGCTATTGCCTAAACGGAGGCGTCTTGGGCGCTGTAGTTCGTAACGCATGAATAATTTAGTTGGTCAGAACGACGTTCCCGGTATTAATAGCTTTACTAAATTTAGCTATTTAACCTTCATTCCTAGGAATTCTTTATATTTTGCCGATAGTATTGATATTAGTTTCGGTGATTTAGGTAACAGAACATTGTTTACGATAGGCTTCCTAGCCTAGGCGTTCAGTTTTTAGTACTTTCATGCATAATATAATAGATTTTCCTGGTGCTATAATTTTAACCCTGGAACGGTACGGTGGGTCGTCCGCGACCCCGAGCGTCAAAAAAAAGAGTTTTTTCCCACGTGACTCACCCCCGTGACTGAATTTGTGGGTGATCGACCTGCAGTAGGTGTCTCGCCTACACGCTCTAGTAGTGTCCAGATGCGCATTGCTGTAGCTGTACTCCTTCGCCGGTTTCTGAGACGTGTCAGGGTCGAGCGCGACCGAGTTTACCCTTCTAAGGTAATTTGCATAATTATCAAAGTTATTACGTATTGTGAAAATGTCGTAGAATGGTGCAACTTGTATAGCTTATCAGTTGTGGAAAGTCTTGGTGGATTGTTTGGCTACCATGTGCATGATTTTTTTTTTAGTTAAAATGTCGTTCATCACCACGAGGACCATTTTACCGCGAGTGCCCCTTTTTCATTTTTTTTTTCATTTTTTTGCCAAGTCATTTTTCCGTAAAATATTGCCAAATAGTGTCGTAAAAAATTTTGATTTTTTAGTGTTGGAAAGTGTGTCTAGATGATCTGGCTACCCATGCGTGACTTTGTTTTTTTATCAGATACGACGTAGTTATTGGTATATGGGGTATTTAGCTGCGGTTGCCAATTTCTGTTTTTTTTTTTTCAATACTTGTAAAAATTTACTACGTAGTAAGGAATTGCCGTTTATTATTGATTTTTTTTCATGTTTATTTGTTAGAAAGTGTGCCTTGATGGTTGGGCTAACACGTGCATGTCTTTTTTTTTTAATCTGAGATGCCGTATAATAGAATGTTGGCCATTTTTCCGCGAGTGCCCCTTTTTATTTGTTTTGCATTTTTTTGCTTAGTCATGTTACCGTAAGGAATTGGCAAGTAGTGTCGCAAAACTTATATTTTTATAGTGTTGGAAAGTGTTTCTAGATGATCTGGTTACCCATGCCTATCTTTATTTTTTAGCCAGATATGACGTATATATAGGTATGTGTTCGATTTTTCTGTGATGCCATTTTTTCGTTTTTTCCCATTTCCTTCAAAATTACTACGTACTAAGGAACTATCACAGAGTAATGATTAATTTACATGTTTATTTGTCGGAAAATGTTCCTTGATGGTTTGCCTAGCACGTGGCTGAAATTTTTTTTTCTGAAATGCTGTATATTAGAATGTTGGCCATTTCTCCGCGAGTGCCCCTTTTTATTTCTTTTGCATTTTTTTGCTTAGTCATGTTACCGTAAAGAATTGGCAAGTAGTGTCGCAAAACTTATATTTTTATAGTGTTGGAAAGTGTTTCTAGATGATATGGCTACCCATGCCTATCTTTTTTTTTAGACAGATATGGCGTATATATAGGTATTTGTTCGATTTTCCTGTGATTGCCATTTTTTGTTTTTTTTTCCCATTTCTTTCAAAATTACTACGTACTAAGGAACTATCAAAGAGTAATGATTCATTTAGATGTTAATTTGTCGGAAAATGTGCCTTAATGGTTTGCCTAGCACGTGGCTGAAATTTTTTTTTCTGAAATTCCGTATATTAGAATGTTGGCCATTTTTCCGCGAGTGCCCTTTTTTATTTGTTTTGCATTTTTTTGCTTAGTCATGTTACCGTAAGGAATTGGCAAGTAGTGTCGCAAAACTTATATTTTTATAGTGTTGTAAAGTGTTTCTAGAGGATCTGGTTACCCATGCCTATCTTTATTTTTAGCCAGATATGGCGTATATATAGGTATGTGTTCGATTTTCCTGCGATTGCCACTTTTTCGTTTTTTCTCATTTCTTTCAAAATTACTACGTACTAAGGAACTATCATAGAGTAATGATTAATTTAGATGTTTATTTGTCGGAAAATTTTGTTTACTTCTATTTTGATTGAATATCATCAAATTTTTTTAGCTAAAATATTATGTTGTTTTACATTTTTTTTTCGACTTTATTTCCCTTCAAAAAAATTTTTTTGGGTCAGAATTCTAATATTATAGTCGTAAAATAATTGACAATCATCCAGCAATCCACCATACAATATTTATGTATATCCAAGAATAATTAGATTAGTAAATAACACCTTGAAATTGACATACCCTTCCTGCATTTCAACTGAAAGATTAGGGAGTCTGAGTCAGTGTGGTTGGCGGCCATTTTGTGGACATATCCGAAGCGTAAGTTGCCCTATCTATATATATTATTGTTCCCTATAGAATTTGTGATATTTTGGTATATTTTTACCTGCATAAATATCATATTATATATTAAATATATGTATTTTTTACGAAATTTCTAAGTACTCAAAAAATTACCTTTAGATATGGCCTCTGATATAAATGTAATTTACAAAATAATGAAGATTTTTTTACATATTTCTATTCTAGGATAACATGTTTATTCCCTAAAAAACTTCCTATTTCATTTGGGTACCCAAAAAAATTCATGAAATTTGGACAAATTTTTTTGGCCAAAAAAAGTTACCCTTTTTATTCTCATTTCAGATCTTCACCTCCATGGGTCCGACTTCATCCAAAATTCATCAAGATGTGTCCTAAACATTCAAGAATCAATTCCTAAAAGGATTTGTGTATATATGTATAAATTTTTTTTAGGAATTTTTATGTAAGGTCTTTTTATTTTTCTACTTAATTTTTTTAAATATTTATAATAAATAGTTTTTCAGCAGATGAGTAGTATTCATCTTAACAGTAGTTTTAAGCATTCATTGAACTTTTTTTTTGGCAAAAAAGAAAAGGAGGTTACTGCAAAAACAGATTTTTCAAGAATTTCTTTTTGCGTCGGGGTCGCTCGCGACCGAGTATACCCTTAAAGGGGTGTCCAAGGAGCGTACCTATCCAGGGTTAATGAAGCTTTAGGCAAATTTTGTACATGTAAGATATATATATTGCATAATATCTTCCTCTTCCAAGATAGTATACAAGAGAGTTTCTCACTGCTATTAAGCTACTAGTATACTAGCTTTAGTATATTTTTATACATGTTCCTGGATCGTCCTCGTGTATCGTTTTTATTGATTCAGATGGAATTAGATATCTCCTAGATTTATTATAAGGCAATGCTTGTCTCCTATGGAGATTTAAGGACAGTCCCTCCTTCCCTCTGAGTTAGCCTAGGCTATAACCTAAGTCAGAAGTGCCCTGAATAAAATTCTGGCAGGACTAGGCTAGGAGTTTTCTGTCCTTTCCCCATAACTGCAAAGGCAGTATTTTGGGTTTTGGTCAGAACCTCAGAGTATTTAGTCTGGTGTCGGCAGCTGGCTGGCAGCAGGAACTACGTTCCTCTGCTGGACTAAACTGTCCGCATAGGAGGCTAGACCTCCCTAGACCACACTTGAAGGCTTTATATAATATTGCCCTCCTCCCTGTGGTCTAGTTGACTAGTCCTGTGTTGGCGGACCCTAGGCAGAAGAATAGATATTCTTCTGCTGCCTAGGTGACACTAGCACTGAAACTCGGTTCCTCTATTGCTTAAGGGTGGTGGTGAGTGTGCTGTCAGTCCCTTTTACTGTATTAACCTAACCTAGGCTTGAAAATAGAATTCTCCTATTTCCTTGGATGGCTTCAATACTGGAACAGAGTTTCATTAGGTGAGGTAGGACCGGCAATTGCCGGCTCCTTCCGCACCCCATAGGACCCTTTCCCCTCCCAACTCTGTCCTTTTATGATGGCCTAGCCCTCATATCTCTTGGCCATTGTTCTACAATCGACCCAGTTGCCGGAAGATTGTGGGACTGGCTTGGGCTTCCGTCTATAGTGGCATAGTCACTTATCCCTCCCTTATGAATACAATTTTCTGCGAGAGCTGGCCGGCTGAGCCGGCTGCCGGCAGAAGACCCTTTTGCTATAGACTGTTCTCCATTCCTTCTTGGACTGCCATTTATAACCTGCTGCCGGCAGTAACCGGCAATAGTTGTGGATGGGTGGAAGCTTGAATGATAGATTCTCCCCTTCCATTTGAAACATCATTCTGGATGAAGGCGTTAAGGTGGAGCTCTTACACTATCCTTCATTCCATTCTTTGTCTCTCACTATAGGCTAGTACCTCTGGGTTCTATCTGCCGGCAACTCTAGTTTGCAATGCTTGCCTAGAAGGCTGACAGTTGGTGATCTACCGACAGCCGGTGATCTGCCGACAGCCAGCGGCCTGCCGACAGCCGGTAAGCTGCCGACAGCCGGTAAGCTGCCGACAGCCAGCAAGCTGCCGACAGCCGGAGAGGCTACCGACCACTGTATACATATTTAGGTCATCTGCTGGCACAGTGTGCAAACACCCGGCGACCCGCCGGCAGCCGGCAGTCTTTCGGCGACCGGCGATCTGCCGGCTGTCCCCAGAGTCGACAATACAACGAACGAAATATACCCTGGTTGTAGTCTTACCGGCATATGCCAGCTGGAACTAGAGTATATGACTGTACAGTACCCAGTATATTTGCAGTATAGATTATAATACAAACTGAAAACTACGATATATACTATACAGTAGCAAAATTTTCCAACATACTCTGTGTTGTCATGCGCAACCTATTGTTGAGACCATATTATATATAGAAAGTAAGTTCTTTCTATTCACTGATAAGTGATTACTGATAACAATCCTCAATTTTAATCCATCTGGAAGCTAGTATTAAGTTATACCTACCTATGGTAACAGGGTAGAAATCTTCCGTTGGACCATTCTAAAATAGAATGTTACATGGTTTTAATTTTGAGGAAGGTGACAGCAATTGGCTAGCCTGAAAGCACATTTATGTGTCTTTCTTATTTCTTTTCTAGCTTATCTATCCTAAGCTATATACCAATAAGAATAGTATTGAATATAATATTTGTATACTTTATCTAGTGAGATGAACCACCTTATATTCATTATACTCTCCTCTCTTTACAGGAGGACCAACCCAAATGTGGGAATATGTTCTGCAATGTACGTAGTAAGAACTTCTGCGGCCACGAGATGTGCAAGACGCACTCATATAAAACCTTGGTTACAGAGGCTTTCGATGACCCTCAGTCAGCGGAGTCAAGGGGTGCAGAAAGGGAAAAGCTACGTAGATCGGTCCGTGGTTTTCAAAAGAACACCACGGGGCCTTACCTTCCTAATGAGAAGATGCGGGTCCATCTTTACCCTAGGGCATCTAAGGATGCTGTGATTCCACAGCCTCACCCAGAGATCCCTTGCATTCAGACATCTGTTGAGTCAGATGTCTCAGATGCTATGAAGGACATCCAGCTTGACGACAGGATGTCAGAAGTGTCAGAGGACGCTGAAAAGGACCTTCTTGTAGGAGGTCAGGAAGAAGAGTCAGTTGTGGCTCCTGATACCGAGGAGGAAGAAGTCAATACAGTGTTGGTTTTGTTGGTTCCTTCCCCAGAACCAGTTCCCTCGACATCATCTGCTCTTCCAGCTGATGACATAGGGAAGACTCTGTCTTCCATTATGACGATGATACAGCAGATGCAAAAGCAGAATAATGAAAAGGAGGATGCACTTGGGATGGAAATACGCCAACTTGCAGCGTCTAGTGGGTCTCACAAGAGACTCAATGTGAAGGAACTTCCTTCATGTTCGGATAGGAATCGTGGAGGCATGCAGAATACATGCCTATGACAAACGGGAAGATTTCCATCTCTGAGAAGCTAGGTTCAGTCCCCAATGAAGATGTGGAATTCTGGCCCAGCTTGGTATCTTATCCGGACTGCTTCATCCGTGTGAAGACGGAGCCAGCTTCAAAGGAGGAGAAAGAGCCAAAAGAGGTCATAGTTTTTTACCATTCTAAAGCACAGACTTTATTGGTCAGCACCTTGAAGGAGAGGGGTTTCAATAACTCAAAGGTGCCGGCTCTTGGCAAGAAGCACTCCTCCTTTGTAACCTCATTTACCCAGGCCTTCCCAATCATGGAAAAAGGATACAAGGCAGCTTTGAAAGCTTTAAAAGCAGGGAAACCCCAAGAGCTATAGTTAGTAGTGGTTTTAGATTAAAGAAATCGGCAGCAAAATTCTCTCTCTCTCTCTCTCTCTCTCTCTCTCTCTCTCTCTCTCTCTCTCTCTCTCTCTCTCTCTCTCTCTCTCTCTCTCTCTCTCTCACACACACTTGCATAGGGATAAATGAAAGGCTCACGTCCATATACCAGAAAAAGATAGTTGAATTTATAGTTTCTTGAGGCACTTTCTACGGCAAGGTAAATTTATACAAAAGAGATGGAATACACATTAGTAAAGAAGGTAAGAGAGGCCTTTACGGAAAACAACTTAATGTTAACCTGTACAATTGCTTAAGGAACACAGTAGATGAAGGACAGGCTCGACCCTAAGAAAATCCTCCAACAACAAATATAGGAAATTTGGAAGAAAATTTAGATAATTTAGATAAAAGTAAAAGTAAAACACTAGTAAATCATGGAAACTAGTAAAGCCCCGAAGGAAGAGAGAGAAAAAAAAGGTAGAAAATTTCCTCAAAGCGGCTCAATTAAATGCTTTGTTAAAAACAAAATGGAAAACTTCATGGCAACGACGGCTAATGAAGACCTAGATGTCATATGCGTTACCGAGACCTGGATTTAGGAAAAAACAAAGTATTTCATCCGAGGATATGAAATCCCAGGTTTCAAGTTTTCCAAGAAGGGTCGCCTTACCAAAACAAAAAGACGGGTGTAAATATGAACATCATAGGAAAAAACATGTTCACACTAGTAATATACAGACCACCATATCAAACACATAAACAGAAGAAAGAGCTGTATGGACAACTTGGACAAGAAGTGAACAATAAAGTAGCTGTCCTAATGGGAGACTTCAATACAGCAGTAAACTGAGATACTATGAAGTCTTCATCATACACAGAGGGACATAGACTACTAAATTTTTTTCAACAATGACTTCTTCCATCAGTGGGTGGATAAACTAGCTATGGGAAACATCATTCTAGAGATTATTCTAACAAAAGAAGAAAATTTAGTATCCAAATTCTCATTAAGCGAAAATATTGATAAAAAGCTGGACTACAAAGGGGGTAACTAGATACAACAGACGTAATATACCAAGAATTTAGAATACGATAAAAAAGGAAACATAGATGCATAATGAGACTTTTTCGTAGAAGTATATAAAGAAAAAAGACGGAGATGTATACCGCATAGAAAAAACTCATCAAATAAAACTCTATAATAAAAAAAAAATAGCATTAGCCCATTAAGACACTTGGAAAGTAGACTTACAACAAATGATTTGGAAAAATCCGAACTGATGAATGCATATTTCATAGCCATATTTTGGAGGGAAGAATCAACAATCGTCCCTGAAGCAGCTATCAAATATGAAGGGTTTTAAACACTGAACCTTTACAATGGGAGATGTCAAAAAGAAGAAGAAAAAAATAGAGTAATAAAGGGATTCAGTAAGTCTACGACATCAGGTCCAAATGATATTCATACAAGAGAGATTTTAATTTCGAGGTAGAAGAAGAGATAACCCCAAACTTTAACAAAAGGTTTTGAAAGTCAGCCAACGGAAAACAACAAAAGAACTGAAAATAGACATTGGTTCTCCAATCTACAAGAAAGGACCATAAGAGGAACCTAGCAACTATAGACCTGTCTGTCTAGCTTCAGCGCCTTGCAATTCTTTTTAAATCAATTAAAGTAGATTCAGTATTAGAACATGTATAGAAAAACAAAATATCATCTGATAGACAAACAACATGGTTTTAGACAAAAAAGATCCCTTGTGGCAAATCTGTTGGAATTTTTCCACATGTTTAACATTTATGATTAAAGCTAGACTTTCAAAAGGCTATTGATAAAGTCCCTCATAGAAAATCAATGGTTAAAATAAGATCATTAGGCATCATTGACGAGTCAGCTGAATGGATTCCATATAGAAAACCAAAAGTTGTAATCAATGGAGAAGCCTCAGAGTGGTCAGCTGTTACAAGAGTAGTACCTCAACGATCCCTCCTTCGCCTATTACTATTTCTGATTTATATAAACGAAATATATTTAGGATTAACTTGAAGATTATCCAAAAATTTGCCGACGATATTAAACCACGGATAAATGCTGCGAAATAAGAAGCCTTAAAATGGGACCTAATTGAGTTAGGTGAATGGTCCGGAAAAAAGGACAAATGCCTTTCGACTGTGGGAAAAGCGAAGTTATGCACATAGGTTATAGTACAAACAGATAACTTACTGCTGGGTAATGAAATAAATTGTGTTAACCAGGAGAAATATCTCTGCATTATCATTAACAAATATTTGAAGATCCCCAAACAAAGCATAAAACTTGAAAAGAAAACACAAAAACTAATAGGTTTCAAAAAGAAAGTCTAGATACACAAATACAGACGTTGTACTTCAGCTGTACATATCCACAGTAAGACCCTATCTAGAATACGAAGTCCAATTCTGGGCTCCAAATATCCAGAAGGATATAGATAGACTGAAGGCAGTACAAGCTAGGGCCATCAAACTAGTTCCAACACTGAGGCCATTTGGATATAGACGGAAGATATAACTTTGGAACTTATCTGATTTACAAACTCGAGGGGAAAGTTAATAGTGACATTCAAAATGCTTGAAAGGAAAAACAAATATAAATTACAAAGATTTATTCACGTTTGGAAAAAATCTGTCCAAAGGTAACGGATACAAACCGGAATTGCAAAGACACAGAACCGCTATGGGTGGTAATTTCTTTAAATACAATATAACAAGTACATGGAACAGATGCCCAGCGGATGTAGTGAACATTAACACGGTAAACAAGTTCAAGAATAATTGAGACAAGATTATAAAAAAACTTTCTAAACGTTCAAACTAAATTGCTCTACCCAGGAGCAAAAGGAGTTGCCCCGGATGGACTATGAAGAATTTGATATATCCAAAATCGTTGTAACTCCGTGAACCACAGACGTAGTTTCTCTCTCTCTCTCTCTCTCTCTCTCTCTCTCTCTCTCTCTCTCTCTCTCTCTCTCTCTCTCTCTCTCTCTCTCTCCCTCTCCTTTACTACCTTGAGTTCCTTAATCACTATCTAGAGCATTAAAATAAAATATAGTTAAAAGAGGATTACATTACCCAAAAAAAAAAAAAAAAAATAATAATAATAATTAAACAGTTAATGGTAAACATATTTTTTTCCAATGTACATCAAATATAGCACATGAAGGAGTTATCTGTTCAAAACTGGCTGGAGAAATAATGGGTCATTTTTCTCCTTAAAAGTTTAAAGGTCTTACGAGTCACAAAAATAAGGGATAGGTAATGTTTTACAGAAAATTTGTATATAAGCTACATATGATCAGCACCCAAAACCCATCTTCATCCAGTCAAGGAAGGTGAGGTTCCAGGCATCGTCAGATTCTCGAGCTTAAGAGGCACTCGAACTCGTGACTTACTGACTGATAGACAGGTAGGTTTCCAATACACTACCACAACCTGTAAACCTCAAACTTCTTAGTGCCAAGGTTATTTGTCTGATCTCAATCCGGGGCAAATAGACGTTCTGCTCTTTAACATAATATATTCTCATATGAAAGGAAAACTGTCAGTGAGAAAACAACCAGATATTAAGACTATAAAAGCTTGGGGTAACAATCATATGGTCTATTTATTCTCTCTCCGTTTGTTAAATTGCACGGCTTTCCAGCCGAACGTTGTATCTTGAAAAACATTGCTCCCTACAAAAGCCAGATTCTCCTTTATTTCTCCAATTGCAGGAGAGAGAGAGAGAGAGAGAGAGAGAGAGAGAGAGAGAGAGAGAGAGAGAGAGAGAGAGAGAGACTTTGGTTACTTTCACATTGCTTCACGAAATATTGTTCAAAATTCTAATCACGAAAAATAGAGTATATTTTGTTCACTTCACCTCTATCTTCATTAAACTGTGTAATAAAAAAAATGAAAAAAAAAGTATGAAAAAATTTGAAAGAAAAATATTTTCTGTATACTTTTCTGGAAAAAGAAACGGTTGCTGCGTGGTTTGAAACCATTGAAGGTGCCATGATTTCGTTACTTGTATATTTTGAGGACAAAGAGACTGTCTATTTATACCTTTAGAAAAACATGTATTGATAAAATAATCTCACTCTAAATAGAAATACCTTAACGTGATCGACAAAGCTGCGCCAGTCAGGGCCATTCATACCTGATTGATTTGTTGTAACCGCCCGTACAAAAGTGTCATATCATCACCAATCCGCAGTTGGCCTGCGTTGTGATAAAAAATTCTCAAGTCCCAAACATGAATAAAGACATTTCTGAGTCCTCTGTCCTGCAGTGGTTTATCAATGACTGCATTTATATATATATATATATATATATATATATATATATATATATATATATATATATATATATATATATATATATATGTATGTATATATATATATATATATATATATATATATATATATATATATATATATATATATATATATATACATACATACATATATATATATATATATATATATATATATATATATATATATGTATATGATGTATATATATACAGACATACATACATACATACATATATATATATATATATATATATATATATATATATATATATATATATATATATATATATATATATATATATATATATATATATATATATATATATATGTGTGTGTGTTTATATATATACATATATATATACATAATATATATATATATATATATATATATATATATATATATATATATATATATATATATATATATATATATATATATATATTCATATTTGATGCTTATATTTGTTGTTGTTGTTGTTTTACTGAAAGAATATCGAGGTGGGCAGAAGCAGAATAGTAACTAGCAGCACCTAAATACACCTCGAAAGTAATTATATGAAGGATTGATATCGTTGATATATATTAGAGTAATATGTGGCATTTGTTGGATGCATATTCCTTTCCTATTTTTTTTTAATTGCTGTCCCTATGGTCGTTTTCTGCACACTGTGCTGAGCCTTGTTTCATTAAAATAATAAATGTGGTCGTATTATTTGCTCTTTATTACAAGAAGAAAGCATTTATAAGTTCCAAAAAATAAAAAACTTGATTTTAATGTGAAAGCCATTGCAAATGAAAATAAATGAAAACAGTTGGTTTTCATGAGAAAACACATGCGATGCTGCAAGATTGAAATATTCTTTGTAAATATAGACTATATGTATTTCCAGAGAAACAGACAAAACCCTTTCGTCATGAAAAGATGAGGAAGGCAGAAAGTCTTTGAGGAAGTTGGTTGGGAAACTTTTCGTCCCGGACTTCCTGCAACATTGCCTTCCTTAACTCATCCGACCTGCAACAAAGCAAATTTCAAAGAAAATCCGGTATTAGAGCTAAGACACTTCAAATTAGAGGTTAAAGATCCCCTAGTGTTAAATATATTGTACCTCAAATTGGAAGTCAAAGAAAATCTAATGCTAGAGATAAAGCACTTCAAAATAGAGGTCAAGTGGAATCTAATGCTAGAGCAAAGCCCTCCAAAATAGAGGCCTAGGAGCCCTTTATGCAAAAAGCATGGCATTTCAAAATAGATGCCAAAGAAAATCCAATGCTAAGGGTAAAACACTTCCCAAAAAGGTCAAAGAGCTAATGCTGTAAGTATGGCACTTCAAAATTGAGGTCAAAGAAAATTGAATGACAGAGGTAAAGAATTCAAAACTAGTGGTCAAAGAGCCCCTAATGCTAGAAGTATGACACCCCATACATAGGACAAATAAAATTTAATGCTAGAGGTAAAGCATTTGAAATGAGCTCAAAGAGCCCATAATGCTAAAAGTATGGCTCCTATAAATTGAGGTCAAAGACCCTCTAATGCTAGAAGTAAGAGACATAAACCTAAAGGCCAAAGAGCTTCTAATTCCACAGACAAGACACTTTAAATAGAGGTCAGAAGACCTCTAATGCTAAAGGTATGACGCCTAAAAGTAGATGTCAAAAAATCTCTACTGCTTGACGTATGGCATCTCAAAAAAGTAAAAAACCCTCTAATGCCCCTGGAAATAGAAATCAAAGAACCCCTATTGGTAGTGGGAGAGGTTCTCAAAATATAAGCTATAGGAATCTAATACTAAAGGTGAAGCTCTTAAAAAAGTGGGCAAAGAACCGCTAATGCTAATAGTTATGGCACCTCAAAATAAGATGCCAAAGAGCCTCTAGTGGTAGATGTAAAGCTTTTAAATATAAAGGTACAAGTATTCAAATGCTAGAAGTACAGTGAATATAACTACAAGATGAAGAGGCCTAATGATAAGGAAGGCCCTTCAAAAAGAGGTCAAAGGGCCGTCAATGCTAGATGAAAGGCCCACCAAAATGGAGGCAAAAGATTTTCTAATGTTAGATGTAGGGCACATTAAAATGGGGGCCAAATAGGTGCTATAGCAACTAAATACCGCATATACTTTAGAAATTTTAATTTTTTTTTTCGTTGATATAAGACAAGAAGTTAAATAATCTACAAAATTGACAGAAATGAAATGACCCTGCTTCAAAAAGGTGAGTGGCGAACTAAGCCACCAGCAGACCTCATCCTCACCCCTCAGGCTTTAGGGACCTAATCCCCGTAGATGACCAGACCTTTAATATTATACCCGGAGTACTCTATTAATCTTGATATAGCCATTCATGTCATAATACCGGTAGTTCGAACATAAGTAGTGTTGTAACTTAGCTAGTAATATATATATATATATATATATATATATATATATATATATATATATATATATATATATATATATGTATATATATATATATATATATATATATATATATATATATATATATATATATATATATATATATATATATATATATATATATATATATATATAGAGTAGGTTGGTTGGTTGGCCAGAGTAACAGCCACCAGTTGAGATACTACTAATTGAAAGTTACTGTGCCCTTTGACTGGTCAAATGAGTACTCCATTAGAACCAACTCTCTAGTTGCCTCCCTTAATTTCTTTGCCTACACATACACCAAATATTGTGCCATATTGTTTCCACATTCTCTTCTGTTCTTATACACCTGCCAACACTGAGATTGGCAAACAATTCTTCTTCGCTCAAGGGTTAACTACTGTAATGTAATTATTCAGTGACTACTTTCTTCCTGGTAAGAGTGAAAGAGACTATTTGGCAATGGTAAGCAGGTCATGTAGAAGAGCGACACTCCAATTTAAACCATTGTTCTGTAGTCTTGTTTAATGTGATAGCCTCTGTACCGTGGTCATTTACTGTCTCGGGGTATAGATTTCTTATCTTATTGAAGTTGTTATAGTTTGTATTTGAAAGATCTATTTTAAAGTTGTTACTGTTCTTAACTTTTTTTTATTTTAATTATTTAAACTCATCTTATAGCCAATATATTTCCTTGCTTTCTTCCCTCACTGGGCTATTTTTCCCTCATGGAACTTTGTTCTTTTCCTCCTACTTTCCCAACTAGGGTTATAGGTTAGCAAGTAATAATAATAATAATAATAATAATAATAATAATAATAATAATAATAATGATCTATCTATCTTTATACCAAGGCACTTCCCATACTTTTTTTTTTTTTGGGGGGGGGGGGGGTAGCTGGAATCAAACAAATGAATAAAAAGGGGACCTTTCCTCCCTATGCTCCTCACAGCCTGACAAGGGACTTAACCGAGTTCGGCTGGTACTGCTTGGGTGCTACAGACCACCCTCCCACTTTATCCACCATAGATGAAGCTTCATAACACCAAATCCCCTACTGCTGCTACCTCCGTGGTCATGAAGGCCGACCGGAGGAAGCCGCATGGCCTACAAGAACTGCGTCACAATCGCTCGCCATTCCTTCCTATTTCTAACACGCTCTCTTGCCTCTCTCACATTTATCCTCCTATCACCCAGAGCTTTCTTCCCTCCATCCATCAACCCAAACCTTGGCCTTCCTCTTGTACTTCTCCCATCAACTCTTGCATTCATCACCTTCTTCAGCAGACAGCCATTTTCCATTCTCTCAACATTGCCAAACCACATCAACACATTCATATCCACTCTAGCTGCTAGATTATCTCTTACACCCGTTCTTACCTCACTACCTCGTTCCTATCTCTATCTACTCGAGATACACCAACCATACTCCTCAGACACATTCAATTTCTGTCTCTCCTGCACTTTTTTTCCCCACAACTCAGATCCATATACCATAGTTGGTACAATCACTCTCTCTTACAAAACTCTCTTTACGTTCATGCCCAACCTTCTATTCTTTACCACTCCCTTCTCTGCCCCTAACACTTTGTGTTCTTCATTCAGTCTCTGACATACATCTGCTTCCACTCTACCATTTGCTGCAACAACAAACCTCAAGTACTTAAACTTATATACCTCCTCAAGTAACTTCCATTCAACATGGCATTCAACCTCACACCACCTTACCTCCTGGTACATCTCATAACCTTACTCTTACCCACATTAACTCATAACTTCCCTCTCTCACTTACCCTTCCAAATTATGTCACTAATCGGCCAAGCTTCTCTTCTGTGTCTGCAACCAGTGCAATATCATCTGCAAAAAGCAACTGATTTACCTCCCATTCGTGATCATTCTCGTCTATCAGTTTCAATCCTTGTCCAAGCACTCAAGCATTCACCTCTCTCACCACTCCATTAACGTACAAATTGAAAAGCCATGGCGACATCATACATCCCTGTCTCAGCCCCACCTTCACTGGAAACCAATCGCTCAGCTCATTTAATATCCTTACATACGCTTCACTACCTTTGTAGAAACTTTTCACTGCTTGCAACACCCTCCCACCAATTCCATAACACCTCATCTCATTCCACATCACTGCAATATCAACTTGACATATGCTTTCTCCAGATCCATAAACGCAGCATACACCTCCATAACTTTTGCTAAATATTTCTCGCATATCTGCCTAAATGGAATAATCTAATTCATACATCCATTACCTCTACTAAAACCACCCTGTACCTCTAAGAATGTATTCTCTGTTTTATCCTAAATTCGATTAATCAGAACCCTACCATACACTTTTTCAACCACACTCAATAAACTAATACCCCTTGAAGTACAGCATTCATGCACATCTACCTTACCCTTATATAGTGCTAAAATAAATGCAGAAACCCAATCTACTGGTACCATTGACAACATAAAAAAACATGCTAAAAAATCTCACCTACCATTCAAGCACAGTCACGCCCTCTTCCTTTAATATCCCAGTTCTCAAACCATCCATACCACGTGCTTCTCCTACTCTCGTTTCATCTAGTGCTTTCCTCACTTCCTCTCTTGTAATCTCTCTCTTATTCTCATCTCCCATCACTGGTACCCCAACACCTGCAACAGCAATTATATCTGCCTCCCTTTCATCCTCAATATTCAGTAAACTTTCCATATATTCTGCCCACCTTTCCCATGCCTCTTCTTTTAACAATCTTCCATTTCCATCTTTCACTGCTCTTCAGTTCTCGAGCCAGCCTTCCTTACTCTCTTCACTTCTTTCTAAAACTTCTTCTTATTTTCTTCATATGAATGACCCAATCCCTGACCCCAACTCAGGTCAGCTGCACTATTTGCCTCAACTACCTTGCACTTTACTTCCATATTTTCTCTCTATATCTTTCATACTTCTATACACTATTACTCTGCAACTATTCTTCAAATGCCTTCTTTTTCCCTTCCAATTTTACCTTCACTTCTTCATTCAACCATTCACTACCCTTCCTAATGCTACCTCTAACAATCTTCTTGCCTAACACATTACTTGCAATCCCAACAAGATTTTCTTTTACTAACTTTTATCCCTCCTCTAAACTACCAGTTTCTCTCACATTCACTCTGCCATATGCCATTTTCAACCTTTTTTTATATTCACATCTAACCTCAGGTTTTATTAACTCTTCAACCCTCACTGGGCCCATTTTACATCCCCCACTCTATTCCCCCACTCTTTTGCTACAACTAATTCTCCTTCTACCGAAAAATTATCAGACACACCGTTAACCATGCCCCTAAACAAGTGTAAGTCTTTCAATCTTCCAAACATTCTTCTAATTATCAACACATAATCCATAAAAGCCCTTTGTATCACTATTCTATTTGCCACTCTTACCCATGTATACTTGTTTTTATCTTTGTTTTTGGAAAAGCTAGATCTTATCACCATATCTTGCTCAACACACATATCTACCAGTCTCTCACCACTCTTCTTTTCAACTGGTATGCCATATTTCCCAAAAGCACCTTCTATCTCTTCAGCATCCACTCTAGCGTTTAAGTCACCTATGACAATTACATAATTCCTTTTAACCACTCCTTTTAAACACCTAGTTAAATCATTCCAGAACTCATTCCGCTCTTCTTTACTTTTCTCACAACCTGGCCCATTCTCAATAACAAAAGCCCAACATCCCTACCAACCCTAACCCTCACCCACATTAACATGATATCTCCTTTCATTCCACTACTTTATCAGTCATCCATTCACTCAGCAAGAAAGCCACACCCTCTCTTTCTCTTCTAGTTTCAATCACAGAAACTCTACTTGTGTTTTCACCAAACTTTAGTTCACCCTACCCTTTTATCCTTGTCTCACACAAAGCCAATATATCCACCCTTCTATTCCTAAATTTACTTCCAATCTCAAGCCTTTTTCTCTCCATCATACTACATCCATGCACATTCAGACACCCCAAAACTAGATTGCAGGGAGCAGTCACTCTCCCCTAAGCTCAACTTCTTCAATGTCTCACAGGGGTTTTTAATAGAGCAGAGTTGTTCCTAGTCCCCTCGTCCCGTCCCTTTTAGTTGCGTCTTACAACACACAGGAATATGTTGGCCCTATTCTGATTGCTGTTATGCTCACGCAGCCTCCGGTGGCTAATAATAATAATAATAATAATAATAATAATAATGATGATGAAAGTTGCATATATACATACACACATACACACACACACACACACACACACACACACATATATATATATATATATATATATATATATATATATATATATATATATATATATATATATATATATATATATATATATATATATATATATGGGTGTGTGTATGTAATCATTATCACTATAAACATGCTTCTTAGAATATAATTTCTTGTAGAGGCTGGAGTTTCTGTAATTTTTCAGTAATAGAAAATCTTGAGAAAAGAATATCTAATTATGAAATTATGAAGCTGTATAAGAACACACGAAATAGATCGACATTTAATTCGACAGCAGCAAACTTGAAAAATTAGACTGCATTTTAAATATTAGTAAAGTCTTGGTTTGCATCGTTAGAAGGTACATAATGACAATTATTTTTCATTGAACAATGATAATGGGATTATTTTTTGATCGGAAATTATTTTAAATTTTCTCGGTATAACGTCATAGACTTGAATTCAGCCCCCTGTCAACTGTACCAACCGTGTGTCACACAATTTTACATAATTATTTTGCATATATTATGCTTGTATCTGCACTCTTCCCTCGCACTAAAAAGATCCTGAATGATCATGTCTCTGGTTTTGCTCTGAACATTGTCTGTCTCTCGAACATGTTATGTCCTGTTGCCTTGAGGTTTTGTATATAAAGAAGAGTGTTCCTTAATAAACAACTCAGTCGATTGCATCCTGCCTTTGAGTTCACAACCCTCTCTCGGCACTGTTACATTGGTAACCCTGGAAGTCGACTCGCTCCCACTGCTTTCCACCCCCACCTCCCTCGCCCCTCCATCGTTGGTACCATGACGGACTCTACTACAGCAGTTGGCGCTGCGGCCGCCCCATTGAAACTTTCACCGTTCGCCAGCGGAGAGGCGTTTGCTTGGTTTCAGCGCGCAGAAGTCCAGTTTCGTATCAAGGGCGTGACTCGCTCAACCACCAAAGCGGATTATATTCTCGCGGTGATACCTGAGGACACTTTCCCAGAATAACCGACTAGCTTTGAGAACAAGGAGACACCCCAATAGCGTATGACACCCTCAAAACATACCTTCTGCAGCAGTACTCGCCGTCGCCAGCCGCCCGTATAGCAAAGCTTTTTCAGCTCTCGCAACAACCGTTGGGGGACCAAAGGGCTTCACTTGCCCTCAGGGAAATGACTAGTATCGCTCGCCTTCAACCTGCCGCAGATGGCTCTCCTCGTGAGGTGAACCTACTCCGTGCCCTTTGGATACGCCGTTTACCTGAACCTGTGCGCGCTGCCATACCCGATGTCGATAGTTTACCCATAAAGAACTTGATGACCAAAGCCGACGCCCTTATGGACAGCCACTTCAAGACCTCCATCAACGCCTCCACCCCTGACGACGAGGATGCCTATTCAACGTCAACCGAAGCTGACATGAATGCCATAGGACATACATGCCTACCCCGTGACGTGCCGAAGCGGCGACAAAGCCGCCCACCACCCACCAATCGCTCGCGCCCCAATGAACGACTTCTACAGCCACTTACTACCTCCCATCCGCCGCAGTTTTGCTACTACCACTTCAGATTCGGGGCAACAGCGAAGAAATGTGCCAAAGATTGTCAGTGGCCAAAAAACGTGTAAGTAGGCCATTGCTTGTGGCGGTGGCCTCCCATGTTTCTAATCTTTTCTTTTTACAGGCTGCAGGAACGGGCGTGCGATTTTTGGTAGACATGGGTGCTTGTCGTTCTCTTTTGCCAAGGAAACTCTTCAAGGCACGACGTAGTCTGTCTATATCAGCCGACGTCCGCTTGGTAGCTGCCAACGCATCTGCGATACCCACCTACGGTTACGAGAACCTCACATTATCGTTCGGAAACGGTAAATTCAATTGGAAGTTTCTCGTTGCTAACGTCACAATGCTAATCCTTGGTGCGGATTTCCTCTCTCATTTCCACCTTCTGGTCGATGTCGCCCAACAACGATTGGTCAACGCAGACTCATACTTGTTGACACTTCTTCAACCCGCCCCCTCTAACCTCGCCCTCCCCATCAGCGCACCCAAGGATGCCTACGCCCACCTCCTCATGTCGTATCCGGAAGTTTTCCGTCCAGAACTTCGCCAAACGCCCACGGTTCCTGCCAAGCACGGTATTTATCACCATATCAAGACGACGGGACCCCCAGTCTTCGCAAAATTCAGACGTCTGGCACCGGAACGATTGGCAGCCGCCAAACAGACGTTCGCCAAAATGGAGGAAATGGGCCTTTGCCAAAAGGCCTCCAGCCCATGGTCGTCACCCTTACACATCGTTCTGAAGAAAGACGGCTCCCTCCGCCTGAACATGCAAACAGAACCGGATCACTACCCCCTCCCAAACATTGCCGACGTGACCTCCTACCTGCACAAAGCGAAGGTTTTCTCTACGATCGACCTCCTGAAGGGGTATTATCAGGTGCCTATGAACCCAGAAGACATCCCCAAGACCACCATCACCCCTCCATTTGGTAAATACACCTTCAATTACTCCTGTTTTGGCCTTCGTAATGCTGGGGCAACGTTTCAACGTCTCATGGATGGCATCTTAGGGGACCTCCCTTTCTCTGTATGTTATGTGGACAACATAATTGTGTTCTCCTCCTCAAAAGAGGAACGCCTCCGTCACCTGCGCATCGTGCTCGACCGCCTGCAACAAAACGGCCTTGTAGTCCGGTACGACAAGTGTACCTTTGGCGCCAACGAAGTTTCGTTCTTAGGGCACCGTATCACTCCTGAAGGAGTCCATCCCCTCCCTGAGAAGGTAGCAGCCGTTCAGAACTTCCCCGCGCCCTCAACCGTCAAAGCTCTTCAGGAATTCTTGGGCAAGATCAACTATTATCACCGTTTTCTGCCAGCCATTGCCGCCACTCTTGCTCCCCTCTATGCCTCCCTCAAGGGCGAGCCAAAGGACCTGAAGTGGGGTCCCCTTCAAGAAGCAGCTTTCTGCAATGCAAAGAAGGCCCTATCAACTGCTGCGGCTCTCACTTGTCCTATCCCACTCGGCCCTCTCCTTCTCTCCACCGATGCCGGCGACGTCGCTATTGGTGCAGTACTCGAGCAGGTGGTCAAAGGCTCGCCCCGCCCATTGGCCTTCTTCAGCAGAAAACTGTCCAAGGCAGAATCGGGTTATTCTACCTTCGATCAAGAATTGCTGGTGGTGCACTTGGCTGTCCGTTACTTTTACCATTTCTTAGAAGGTATGCCCTTTGTCATTCGCACAGACCACATGCCTCTGGTGCACGCCTTCACTTGACAGTCTGACGCCTGGTCCGCACGTCAACGCCGACATTTCTCCGCCGTGGCTGATTACAATTGCTCCCTCCAATACGTCCCTGGGAAAATGAATCCCGTTGCCGATGCCCTGTCAAGAAACACTTTGGCTGCTGTTCAACTGGGATTGGATTACAACGCCCTGGCTGAAGCCCAACGACAGGATCCAGAGTATCAAGCTTGTAAGACATCCTGCACGTCCCTCCGTTGGGAAGATTTTCCCCTCGAAGACTTCAACACCACCCTCCTCTGTGACGTCAGTACTGGTAGACCGCGACCTTGGATTCCTGCTCCCATGCGCCAACAGGTGTTTGATTTCATTCACGGCCTTTCACATCCCTCGTGCCGTTCTACTGCACAGCTGCTGAAGGCAAAGTTCATTTGGCACGGCATTTCCAAGGATGCTAAGGATTGGGTCCGCGCCTGTACTTCTTGCCAAACTTCCAAAGTACATTGACACACAGATTCAGGAGTGGGCACCTTTCCTCAACCTCAGCGTCGTTTCGCACACATTCACGTCGACGTTGTAGGCCCCCTGCCCACATCACAGAGACATCGATACCTGTTTGCCGTCATCGACCGCTCCACTCGTTGGCCTGAAGCCATTCCCATAGAAACTGCAACGTCCGCTTCATGTACATCTGCCTTACTCTCTGGATGGATTTCAAGATTTGGTATCCCTGAGCATATTACTTCTGACAGGGAAACCACTTTCACCTCTCAATTGTGGACGTCAATAGCGAATCTCCTGGGCATCACCTTACATCAGACTACGGCCTATAAGCCCGCTGCCAATGGAATGGTTGAACGTTTTTATCACACCCTCAAAGTAGCTTTGATGTCCCGCTGCAAGGATTGCAACTGGGTTACTCAGCTTCCCTGGGTCCTCCTGGGACTAAGGACCACCCCTATAGACGCCCTCGACGTCTCGGTAGCTGAAATGGTGTATGGCG
>NC_090729.1:13859210-13874210 GCF_036898095.1 Palaemon carinicauda
ATCCAATAAATCTGCCAATTTTATAGCCTTTGTTTTCAAACTTTAGCAGCGGTATCACCCATATGGAAAAAGTATAAATGAAGAAAATCGTGCAGGTGCATACAGCAAAATTCATTTGAAACAATTGCTATTCGAGACCTCAAGAACCGTTCCATCAATTGCAAAGTAGCAAACGACTGATTACTTTCTTAAAATATGTACCCTAGGTATCTATGGAGGCCTATAATCAATAATATGATATTTTTCAATCTTTATGTTGAAAACATTATTGTCAAATTCTGTGTGGATTTTTTTTCTATGAATTGCTTCACCATTTCTAATGTTCTCTAGTTATTATTATTATTATTATTATTATTATTATTATTATTATTATTATTATTATTATTATTATTATTATTATTATTATTATTATTATTATTATTATTATTATTATAAGAATAGAATTTCTGAATGGATTCTGAAACAATCCTTCCAGATCTCCAAATGGCTTCAAAAGAAATAGCCATTGAATCACCCTGCGGTTCTAAGTAACTTCAGAACAGAATCTCTGAATATCTTCAGAAGAATTCTTTCCCAGATATCCATATGGTTTCAGAAGAAATAGCCATAGTCTCCACCTGGAGTTCTAAATGACTTCAGAACAAAATGTGAATGGATTCAGAAGAAATATTTCCCGGATCTCCATGAGTTTCAGAAAAAAATAGGCATAGACTTTGCATAGAGTTCTGAAAGATGCCAGAACAGAATGCTTCAGAAGAAATCTATCCTAGATCTGCAGATGGCTTCAGAAGAAATAGCCATTTACCTAAGCCTCAAGTTTCGAGTGACTCAAGAACAGAATCTTTAAATGTCTTCGGAGGAAATCTTTCCCGGATATCCTGAAGTTCTGATTGACTCTAGAATAGTATCTGAATGGATTCAGAAGAAAGCTTTCCCAGGTCTTCAAAAAGCTTCAGAAGAAATGCCATAGACTTAGCATAGAGTTCTGAATGATTACAGAACAGAATTACTTCTGTAGAAATCTATCCCAGATCTCTAAATGGCTTCAGAAGAAATAGCCATCGACTCAGCATAGAGTTCTGAATAACTCCGAAACAGACACTTCCAGGAGCTCCGTCAACAGTATCCTGAAGAAATGTTTTCCTGGATTTCCAAAAGGATTCAGAAGACATTGCTGTAGACTTAATATCGTTTTTCAATTTTAAATGAAGCTTGCAACACCTTTCATATTTTGTTAGCAGCTATGCAATTTTACACAGTGAACATCAATTTGTAGTTATTGGCCCTTTTCGGTTAACTTCTGGGAAGATATCACTTGACTCACAGAGCTCGCGTTCTGGCGTAGCAGGGAGCTGAATGTGCGAGTTGTTACTACTACAGGAGGTTAAAGAGGCTTTAAGTTAAAAGTATGGCATCTTAAAATGGGTGTCGAAGAAAATCTAATGCTAGAGGTAAAGAACATCTAATTGGAGGTCAAAGAGCCATAATGCTAAAAGTATTCCATATCAGGATGGATGTCAAAGAAAATCTGAGGTTAGAGGTAAAGCACTTCATAACAAAGGTCAAAGTGCTCAACTGCTATAAGTATGGCTCCTCAGAATAGAGGTAAAAAAACAACTAATGCTAGAGCTAAAGCTCCTCAAAATAGAGGTCAAATAAAATCTAATGTTAAGGGTAAATCAGTTCCAAATGAAAGGTCAAAGAGCTCTAATTCTATAAGTATCGCACCTCAAAATGGAGTTTAAAAATATCGAATGCTAGACGCAGATAGAGGTAAAGCTCTTTGAAATAGAGGTAAAATCAAATCTAATGCTATGGACAAAGCAGTTCAGAATAAAATTCAAAGAACCTTAATGCTAAATGCATGTCAAAAAAAATCTAATGCTATAGGTGAAGCACTTCAAAACAGCTAAAAAAAATAAATCATATACCATGGGAAAAACACTGAAGCTAAAAGTATGGCATCTAAAAATATAGATCAAAGAAAATCCAAAGCTTGACGCAAAACACATGAAAATAGAGGTCAAATAAAATCTAATGTTAGAGGAAGAACTCTAAGAAAATAGAGGTCAAGGAGTCCCTGATGTTAAAAGTATGGTCTGAAAATAGAAGTAAAAGTAAATCTGATAATAGAGGTAAAACACTTCAAAATAGAGGTCAAAGAGCCCTTAATAGTAAAAGTATGGCATCCCAGAATAGATTTCAAAGAAAATCCAGTGCCAGAGGTAAGACACTTCAAAATAGAGGTCAAAGATCCTAAAAACTGAAGTCAAAGAAAATCTAACGTTAAAGATAAAGCACTTCATAGTAGATGTCAATTGGAATCTAATGCTAGAGGAAAAGAACTCCATAATAAAGGTCAAGGAGCCCCTATGCGAAAAGCATGAAATCTCAAAATAGAGGTCGATGAAAATCCAATGCTATATGTAAAACACTTCAAAATAGAGGTCAAAGAGCTCCTATTGCTGTAAGTATTGCTTCTCAGAATGGAGGTCAAAGAAAAATTATTGATAGAGGTAAAGCATTTCAAAATAGAGACCAAAGAGCCCCAAATGCTATAAAAGTATGGCACCTCAAAATAGAGGTCAAATAAGATCTAATGCTAGAAATATAGCACATCAAAATAGAGGTCAAATAGAACCTCATGGTGGAGGTATAGTAATTCAAAATAGAGGTAAAAAGCCCCTAATGCTAGACATATGGCACCTACAAATAAAGGTCAAATAAAATCTAACGATAGAGGTGAAGCACTTGGAAATATAAGACAAATAAAATCTAATGCAAGAGGTAAAGCAATTTTAAATAAGGTCAAAGAGCCCTTAATGCCAGAAGTATGGCTCCTCATAATTGAAGTCAAAGACCCTCTAAGTCTAGAAGTAAGACACCTAAACTAAAAGTCAAAGAGCTTCTAATTCTAGAGATAAGACGCTTCAAATAGAGGTCAGAAAATCTCTAATGCTAGAGGTATGACGCCTCAAAATATAGGCCAAGGACCTCTATAAGTAGAAGTATGACACCTCTATTGCTAAAAGTATGGCTTCTCAAAATAGTCAGAGAACCTCTATTGCTAAAAGGATGGCACCTAAAAATAGAAATCAAAGAACCTTTAATGATAGAGTTGAGGGGACCTAAAAATAAATGCCATAACGCCTCTAATACAAGAGGTGAATCTCTTCAAAAAGTGGGCAAAGAAGTTCTAATGCAAGTAGTTATGATACCACAAAATAGAGGTTAAAGATCCTGTAATACTAGAACTATGTTACCTCAAAATAAGAGGGCAGAGAGCCTCTTGTGGTAGATTTAAAGCACTTAATGTAGAGGTCAAAGTTTTCAAATGCTAGAAGTAAGGTACCTATAAATTGAGGACAACGAGATCCAAATAAGATGTAAAGCTCTTCAAAATAGAGGTCAAAGAGCCCTTAATGGTAGAGAATAGACCCTTCAAAGTAGAGGCCAAAGATCCTTTAATGTTGATGTAAGGCACCTTGAAATATGGGCCAAAGAGGTGCTATAACAAGTAAATAAAGCACATACTTTAGCCATTCTTAAATCTTCTTACGTTGGTATAAGGTAAGCGGTTAAATAATCTACACGGTTGCCAAGAATGAACTGACTAAGGTGAGTGGCGAACTAAGCCATCTGCAGCGTGTCCGGAAAAGTTGCCGTAAACAAGTTTGCCGTAGGAAAACTTGCCTCAGGAATTTTCGCCTCGGGAAATTTCGCCCAATAGGAAAAATCGCCGCAAGACAATTTTTCCCTAAAACAAGTAGTTGTGATAAAAACACTTTGGTTTCTGAAGTACCATTTTATCTCTTTCAAACAACCAAGTTTAGCTTTCGAAGTTTCGATAAGTAAACAACCAATAAGGAAATCAAGTAATTTTTTTTTTTATCTTCCTAAAAGTTTTTTATATATTCGACTATAGTTTTTTGTAGGCAGCCAACCCAAGACGATGGTGTATCAAATGAAAACTAGTAGAGAAGGACTGAAATTAGTTGACCGTCTTAACTATATTTACTGATTAGATCGAAAATACGGTGAGAAAACATATTGGGAATGTGATTGTATCGAGTGTAAAGCAAAAGTGCATACCAAATTGGAAGATGATAGTGTATCTATAGGCAAAACAGTCGGCGAGCTTTGGCATCCTTCTCATCCATCTAAGCCTAAAGTTTACGAAGCAAAAACAAAAATGAAATCAATAGCCACCAATTCACAAACCTCTGCACGGTCCGTAATTGCAGAGGTTGCATCTAGTTTAGATTCAAATGCATTGGCGTTGCTGCCCACAAAAGCACATTTGTCGCGCAGTATTAGAGGTTGGAGGCAAAAGGAAAATCAAGCTCCTCTGATCCCAACCGGAAGAAGTGGGTATATTATACCAGAAGAATATAAATTTCTTGAAAATGGTGATCAGTTTTTACTATACGACAGTGGGGAAGATTGTCCAGACAGAATTTTAGTTTTTGGCACAAAAGCTGGGCTAGACGACCTTGAGAAAAACAAGGACCGGGCATGTGACGGCACGTTTAAATGCAGCCCAGAGATATATTACCAATTGTTCACATTACATATTGTTATAAAGAATATTAGTATACCACGTATTTTTGTCTTGCTACCTGACAAATCTCAAGTAACTTACAGCAGACTTTTCAGTGCCTTGAAGGACTTACGCCCATCATTACAACCCGAAACCTTGATGGTCGATTTTGAAAAAGCAAGTATTAACGCCTTTTCTGCTGTATTTCTAACAATAAAAGTATTTCATATGGCTAAGAATATTTATAGGCACATTGTTGATCTCGGTTTAAAGTCGCGTTATCAAACAGACGCAGAATTCAACAACAAAATCAAATGTACTTCAGAAACCAAAGTGTTCTTATCACAAATACTTGTTTTACGGAAAAATTGTCGTGCGGCTATTTTTCCTATTAGGCGAAATTTCCTGAGGCGGGAATTCCTGAGGCGAGTTTTCCTACGGCAAACTTGTTTACGACGAATTTTCCTAAAACCCATCTGCACACCTCCTCCCCCGTCCTTCAGGCTCTAGAGACTTAATCCCCATCAGGGACTAGACCTTTAATATTTAGCTCAGAGTACTCTATTAATCCAGATATAACCATTCATGTCAGGATACCAATAGCTGTAACACAAGTAGGGTTGTAACTTAGCTAGTAATATATATATATATATATATATATATATATATATATATATATATATATATATATATATATATATATATATATATATATATATATATATATATATATATATATATATATATATATATATATATATATATATGTGTGTGTGTGTGTGTGTGTGTGTGTGTGTGTGTCTGTATGTCTGTGTGTGTGTGTGTTTATATACATATACATATGTTAGTACTACACAAAAGTCATTTCCTCTCAAATCAACACACATTCCTTATTACAATAGCAGAATTTAAGAGGGTCCACATTATCATAAAACAATAGATGTCAAGAATGAGAAAAATTTAAAATTTTGTGATGAACTCAATAATGTTTCTTAAATGTAGCAGACGACTTCAGAAAACTTCTCCCCTTAATAAGAGTGACAAATCTTGTCAGTGTTAGGTCGTATCTAATATTATGATTCAATTTGCGGCGGCAATAAATATCTGTCGCGTGGAAAATGGGAGACAGGTCTCGGTGATAATTTTGTAGTCCTCGGTTGATATACATGTTTCCAAAAGAGTGTGAGATCTAGGTAATGGATTCTTAACTGTATTTAGGGTTCTTCTTCTATTTTCTGCGTTTCTTAGAATTTAGATGTCAGACGGCAGTTCCATATTAGACCACAAAATTTACATATTTCTTGATTTTCCATTACCTTTTATTTGGCGTTGGCACCTCACAGAATAAGCGAGAAAATTCCTTCAGTAAAGAATCAACGGGGAAAATTTATTTAAATGCCAAGGAAGTGGAAAACGAATGAAAGAAAACTAAAATGTAATGAAATTTCATAAAAAAAATCATCGAACACCATTTTGATACTCACAGGGCTAAATTGATGAAGATTGTGATCTCAAGTGACTCTGAGCGATCAAGAAAAAATATATTTCGACAAGAATTTAACATTCTCGTTCCACTTTTCAAAGCAAGTGGATGGATTAGATCAAATATGACATGCCATCTGGATGAGGAGGCCAAGGTAGTGGAATAGATAGACAAGAGAGAGAGAGATGTTATTCAGAAAACAATTCAAGTAAGTCACCTACCGGCATACCCGGATATCTTGATATAAAAGGGAATAGAAAATATATTTCCAGTTAACGGAAAACATTCTGTTTCTGACAAAAATACAGATTTTCGGTGACATTGAATGGTGGAAGATATTAATCCACTTTAGATACTCTCTTTTAAACTCAAACTGGTTGTCAAGGGTGATGGTACATTATAATTTCGTTGGTTTAATGACTGCAAGGGATTCTGTCAAGAGGGTCATCAAATTTAATTACATTTGAGTTCGTCCTCCTACTCACCATTACTGTTTCAAAGGAATCAAGACCAACTAATATTTCTTCTTAAATTAATTACATTTCATGTGGTCCTTCATCTAGGCATTGATATTTTCATTCGGAGGTAGCCAGAATTTTCAATAAGATTTATAGAATTACAAAAATCTATTTATCACGGTACGAATGAGATATAAACTTTAAAATATAAAGAAATATCACAAAAGTTTGGTCTCGCATTTTCATGATTTCCAAAGAATACATCTCATAAAAGTGTGAAAAATGGTGTAGAAAATTACTTCTGATTTTTATTGTGTTGGCAAGAAGCCTCAGCGTAACAAACAAAGTAGGTGGACATTACGCTGTCATGAAACAATCAAAATGAAATTACTGTTGGGATCTGATGGTGTTTTTTTTTTTTTTTTTTTCTTTTGAGGAAACTATAATGAACTAATTGCCAAAAGTCATATCACTCACCACCCACAGAGAGCTATGAAAGAAAAAAAGATTACACAAAAAAAAAAAAAAAAAAAAAAAAAAAAAAAAAAAAAAAAAAAAAAAAAAAAAAAAAAAAACTTAGTATTACAACAACTTTTTTTACATTACGACTAGACTCTTCTCAATGGTTGAGGAGCCAATATCGTTTCACAGTTAATTTTTCTGCTATGTTCATCAAAAAGATAACAGCAGTTTGCCTCATATCATCTTGCAAACAAATTTGCTTGGTTCTTTTTTAGAACTTTGTTGCTGCGGATATGATTATCTCTTGCTTCAAACTTTTAGACGCTATCTCCATATATTTTTAGATCATAGCCGTATGGTTCTCAGTTACTTTTCAGTATGGTGGCAATTATTGCTTGGACATATAGTGACTTATCGCTTTCCGGCGAGAAGAAACCTTTATACCTTTATATATTAAACATAAGAGTCTGTGTTTGTGAATCGATTACGTGTGGCGTCGTCTAGAATAACTGAAACTGTTTTTATTTGGTTCTTGCTGTTACTTTTTATTGAATATCTTAAAAAAAATTCACCGATGAATAATTTCCTAGATATTTGACTGCAAAACATAATTTGTAGATGACTAATTCAAGTTTTTTGTAAACCCAGCATATATATTCAAGAGAATCGAACTATTTTTTTTGTCGGGAGAAATTAAATAGAACAAAATAAGTTACCTTTTAATCACCAAATGCTACGTTGTAGCTTAGAGTTGCCCTATTAACTTATGTTAGTCCTCACTCTTCAAGGTAACTATTATAAAAAAAAGAAAATCCAGATGTAAGTAATTAATTTTATTTATTTTCTTCTTGTTCTTCTTATTCATCATCTTCTTCTTCTTCTTATAAGCAGTCGTTTTACGAGTCTTGAGCTTATTATATTCCGGTCTGCTGACGCCATTCTTTCTCGAATGGCCAGTTTTATTCGATACGTTTTTTTTGAGTAAGATTCGGGACTGGTGACGACGCGAATCTCAAAAGACTTCCGCTTTTCTCGCAGCAGATCTCGTGTAAAAACATCCGATGCAAAACAAAAACTTTTATGTTTCTTTCTCGTTGAAAGATAAAATCTCCTTACTGCAGAAGAACTTTACCTATAATATACCAAATGTTGTAAATTCAGGTTTTATTTCTTCTTTTACGTATGGTATTGATATTTTAGTAATGTAATCTTCTTTTAAATTTTATTTATTTTATGATCGCCATTATATGAACCATGTCTGTCATATCACATTTTGCTTATAACTATCTGTCATATCACATTTTGCTTATAACTTTATAAACGAAAATTTTCTTATTAAATTTCTTTACAGCATCTGTGAAAAACATTTGAGTTTTAACTATATAAATTCCACGAAACAAAGAGTTTAAGAAAATTGTCGTGTCCAAAGGATTCATGATTTCTTTACATTTGTTGTCAAAAAGGATTTTGGACGTAAGTAACAATACTATGATCCTAATACTAATGGGAAATCATTTACTTCTTAGAGTTATCACCATTATCATAGGTAATTTATCACATGGTATTGAAATGATAAGAAAATAAAGGAAGGCACATTTTGTTTGTAGTCTTTGAGGATATAACCAAAAAACTTTATTATATATGGGCGTAGGAAAAAAAAACAAGAAATGTGACAAAAATTATCAGTTTCAGGAAAGAAAGATTGATGTTATGACATTTAGTGAAACGGGGATGAAATGGCAGAGTATATAGGAGTGTGGAACTGAAAACCGTCCAAAATTACTTCCAATTATAATGAAATTGATTATGTTTTTTTAAAAAAATAAACTAGGTTAATAATTCTTTCAACATCAATGCAAGATTTACTTTTTGTGAACTTGAGTCTGTATACAGGAATAATTTATCAAGAACGACCTAATGTTCCATTGCGTATTTCTAGCCTAACCAAATAACTAAAAACTCTTCAAGTGACCTCCACCCTTCACCTCCGGTATCTCTACGGTTAATCTAAGATTGATCCTTAAAAACCTTTTGTTTAGTGAACTCATGAAGTTAGAAAACCAAGGGTGTACATGTTACAAGGTATAGGGCGATATACCGGTTATTGTGTCTAGTGTTTCCCCTTCAATAGTGGGGGAAAAAATTAGCCTTTTTCTATAGGCCCTCGTTTCTAGTCTTCAAGGAATTGATAACGAACCATTCTTCACATCTTTAACCATTGCCTGGCTCTCCCTAATTGTAAATTAGGTGGAGACGGGGCATCATCGTGGTAGCTAGGGCGTTGTTATGGCAACTAGGATATCATCACTCTCTTTCTTCTGGCATTCATGAGAGGCCTTTAAACCTTTAAAACTAAGCTCATTTCCATAAATGTCCATGCTCTCTCCTATACTCCAGACACTCCATACCTAACATCAATGCCAGATTCTTCTCTGTCATCTACCCATCTTTATTATTCTCTTAATACATGTATGGAATAGGCTAATGCTGAATCACCTCTCAAACGTAATCTTCCATTCTCATCCTTTCCTACTCTGCCATATACACACTAATTATAAAAATAACCACTGTTTCTTAAAACTCAATCATATACACCCAATCCACTAGGTAATACATTACTTTTCCCTTTTTTTTATTTTGCGTGACTTGCTCAGAATAACTCTATAAATAGTGTAATCCATTCTCAAAGTCAACGGTTCAGCCCAGATAAAGTTAGTTACACTCAGGCCATCTCTCAGTTACCATATAACTGACGATACACCCATTGGTTACCAGCAGAGTGTCTGCTCCCTCCCTCCTGCCCCATTCACTGGTGTCCCTTACTATCTAAGGATGCCGTCTACTGAAAATGCTTCTTTGGTACACACCACATCAATGAAACTACCACTCTCTGCAAGTGAAAAAGCATTTGGCTGGTTCTAGCATGATGATGTCCAGTTTCGCATTAAGGGCATGAGTTGGTTAAGCACTAAAGCAGATTATAATCTCTTGGTGATCCTCAGGGACAAAGCCGCCCACCACCAACTTATATCACCCTTGCTTACGGCCAACGGACGATCTCTCCAGTCACTTACTAATGCCCTTAGGCCACAGTTATGCCACTAACAATCATAATTCGGGGCTGCTGTGAAGAAAGGTGTGAGTTCTTGTGATTAACCAAACAATGTGTAAGTAAGCCATCGCTTTCAGCTGTGGAATCCACTCTCACTACTCTTTTTATTTTACATGATGTAGGTATGGGCATGGGATTTTTGGCAGACACGGGTGCTTGCCATATTCTTCTACCAAGGCCACCATCCACGACACGATGTAGTCTGTTCAAGTCTAGCGGCATCTGCCTAATAGCTGCTAATGGATCTTTGATACCCACCTGCGGTTATGAAACCTTTTAATAATTTTTGTAAGCGTCAAATATCATTGGAGGTTTCTCATGGCTGACGTCACATTGCCAATACTCGAAGCAGACTTCCTCTCACATTTGCTACACCTGGTTGATGTCATTCACTGCTGGTTATTCAAATCGGATTCATACGCCTCGACACCTCTGCAGCCCAGCTCCTTGAACCTCACTCTCCACATCAACGCATCCACAGATGCCCACACCCACCTCCTCACATCTGTCCAAAACTTCTTCAAATGCCTACAATTCCTACTAAATACGGTATTCATCACCATATGAATCCGATGAGGCACCCAGTTTTTGTTAGATTCAGATATCTGACACTAGATCATATGAGACCCGCTTGACTAACTTGACTTTCACCAAAATTAAAAGAATAGGCCTTTTGCCAAAAGGCCTCAATTTCATGGTTGTCACCCTTCCACATCGTGTCAGTGTGGGGATTAGAGGCGCCTGAACATACAGAAAGAACCGGATCACTACACCTTCAGAAACAGTGCCGACGTGACATCCTACTTGAACGAAGCAAAGTTTTTCTCCACGCTCAACCACTTGAAGGGGTATTATCAGTTGCCCAAGAACCCTAAGACATACCCAAGATCCCCATCCCCACCCTTCATTCACTACATACATCTTCAATTACTTCTGTTTTGACCTTCGTGATGCCCGGGCCACTTTTTAACGTATCATGGATGGCATCTCAGGGAACCTTCCTTTCTGTGTATGTTACGTGAACTATATACTTGTGTTATATTCTTCCTACGATGAACACCTCAGTCATCTATGCATAGTACTAAAAATCCTACAACAAAACGGCCTTGAAGTCCGGTACAACAACTGTACCTTTGTTGCCAACAAATTGTTATTTGTAGGGCACCGAATCGCTCCTGAAGGACTCCACTTGCTCACTAAGAGGGTAGCAGCGGTTCAGAGCTTCCCCATGCCCTCGACCATCAAAGATATGCAAGTGTTCTTGGGCATGATCAACTATTATCATCTTTTCCTGCCACCAACGCCACCACTCTTTGCCCCCTCTACACCTCCACAAGGCAAGCTAAAAGACCTGAAGTATGGTCCTCTCCCAGAAACGTCCTTCTACAATGCAAAGAATGCCCCGTTCAACCACTGCTTCTCTTACTTTTCCTGTGCCACATGGAACTCTCCATCTCTCCACCAATGCCAGTGATGTTGCTATTGTTGTAGTCCTCAAGCAGATGGTCAGTAGCTCACCCCCATCTATTGGCATTCTTCAGTAAAAAACTGTCATAGGTAAAATCCCACTATTCTACTGTAGACCACAAATTGCTAGCAGTGGAATTTGTTGTCCGTCACTTTCGCCACTCCTTGTGAGGTATGTTGCTTTTCATTCGCACGAACCACACGCCACTGATGCACGGCCCCACTTGACAGTCCGACATCTGGTCCATCCATCAGCGCTGATATCGGTCCACCATGATTGTATACAATTGTAACCTTCAGCAAGTCCCTTAGAAAATAAATCCTGTTTCTGATCCCTTTACAAAAACAAAGTGGCCTCCATTCAACCAGGATTAGTTTACAATGCCTTGGCAGAAGCCCAATGAAAAGATCCAGAGTATCAAGCATGTAGGACATCCCTCTCGATGACTCCAATGCCTCATTCCTATACTGCACAGCTATAGAAAACAAACTTCATTTAGCATGGCATTACTAAAGATGCTAAGGATTGGGTCAGCGCCTGTACTTCATACCATACCTATAGATAACATCAACAAATGGACACCAGAACGGGCAACTTCCCTCAACCTCAGCAGCGCTTTACACACATTCATGTCAATGTAATAGGTCCTTTATAACAAGGACATCATTACCTGTTTACAATAATAAACCATTTCATTTGTTAGCTGAAGTTATTCCCGTGAAAACTGCAACGCCTGCCTCGTGTACTAATGCCTTACTCTCAGAAAGGATTGCGAAATTTGGTATACATGAGCATATTACTTCCAATACTGATACCACTTTCACCTCTTAGTTATAGACATCATTAGTGAGTCCCATGAGTATCACCCTTCAATATGTAACTGTATACAACCTTGATGCCGAAGGTACCGTTGAACGTTTTCACCGTGCCCAGAGAGTAGCTTCAACGTGTCGCTGCAATGACTTAAACTGTTTTTTTTTCCAGCCTCTCTGGGTCCTCCATGGCCTAAGAACCACTCCTATAGATTCCCTAGATGTCTCAGCATCTGAAATGGTGTATGGTAACCCATTGGTCGTCTGTGTTGAGTTTTTTTTCCGTTTTCAACCTACTCTCACGATCTCCATCTCTTATGTCATGTGGGAAAATTTACTCCATGCCACCAGACTTACAAGTCTCTAGCTAAGTAATATATGTAATAACTATATATTACATGTTTAAAACACATGCCCTAATAGGTCACTGTGGAAGTAGAAGCTAGTGTGAGAAGTGCTGTAGTCATATCATAGCGGGATGTGAATACCATATCTCCGCAATGTAACATTTTTCATGAAGAGTAAACACTAACCAGTCCGTTGGAAAGGTTGCCTGTGAGAACGGAACTGAGTATCTTCCGTGTATTAATGTTGTGTTTACATTAATCCCTAAGTGCTGAAATAACTTTAACATGCATAGGGATATTTGTTGTAGTTTACAGGAAGATGTCATACGGAATGGTCATCCAACCAAACCAGCTATACTCCTGTGATGGAGATGTTAACACTGTTGTTCTTAAAGAATAAACCACTTTAAAGTTAACTTACTTGACTTTACTTGAACATGTAACATACCACTATAATACTTAACACATTTTAGATGACATTTGAAGGGAACTCAAATGTGTGTTAACAACAGTAGCACACTAATATATATACCGGCAGATCTGGATTTGGTAATGTTCGTTTTCCTGCCCAATGACACTAGCAACCCACCATTAATGTCTCCTTACAAGGGCTTGTAATGTGTCGTACGACGAAATCAATTCCCATCAACATGGGTAGCAAAGAAGACTGTATCTCTATTGATTGCCTAAAACCTGTTTATATCCTGAAATATGACCTGCGTACAGTACACCTCTCAAGAGCAAGGCGCCTTATTTCTCATGTATGTCTGTTTTGGGGAGTGGATATATATACATTACGTCTATCACACACCCTTGTATACTATAATGGTTTCGGTTTTTTGCACTGCTACTCTGTTTATGTCTGTATATTTTGTATCATATTGTTGGAATTTTTGTGTTGTTCATTTCTGGAATGGGTTATATATATATATATATATATATATATATATATATATATATATATATATATATATATATATATATATATATATATATATATATATATACTCTTGCTCCATCCAATTGAAATTAGTTGAGGTCTTCAGAATTTTGATGCATTATCATCCCGTGTCTTTACAACTAGGTTTAATGGAGTATGCTGGAGGCGAAACTTAGCCACCCATGATTTTTTCCCGGGGGTCTGGCCTTCCTGTCGTCTTAGTGAGTTGTCATTTTGATGAGGCCACTAATTGAGCTAAATTTAAATGAGCAAGGGGGTTCAGTTATCTGGCAATTAGCATTTTCGATATCGATATCCATGTGCAATACGTTTAAAGAGATGAGGTTGAAAAGTTATTCATGTCGATACCAAAGGCAAATATATGGTACTGAGGATTTCAGTTTAAACCCAAAAATACACTGATGAAAATATGAATATGTTAGTACCACACTTAATCTAATATAAATCAATTTAATTCTTATCATGCGTGTTTCTTATTTCTAGGTTTTTGTTGAAAATCCTTGGCAGATTTTGTTGGTTAGCTGCTAATGACTCAGTAGGTAGACCTAAAAGCCCTCCCAAACCTCCCACCCTTAGATCACAAGGATGGTGATGTTACAGACCCTACACGAAACTCTGGAGTTTGAGCAGGACACGAACCCCGCTCCGGAGATTACCAGGAATTCCCGAAACGGCGTCAGCATTATGAGGGCTACAGTAAATTTCAAATATGATTCTTTTCTTCTCTTGCCAAGGATTTTTCTTTCTTTTTTTTTCTTTTTTTTTCTTTTTAACCAATTCATCAAATTCAAAGGGAGTTTGTACGGTTCAATAATTTCATACCAAATGGACAATATTTTTTTCCGTGTTCAGAACTAAACTTTTCTTTTCTATTTTCGAAATATCTTACTACCTATTCTACATATCACGTTAGTATCTTTCTTACTTGGAATTTTTACTCTTTTTCCATTATCAGATTTTATTCCTACTTATCTATGATGGCCTGTTGAAGCATTTTCTTTATTTCCTTTCATTTATTATATTCATCAATCGTTACCATGTTCTTTGTGAATAATTTCCCACCTCCTCGTTTTCCTGTATCTATATAGAAATTTTCCCCCAGTATGAAAGATTTAATTCTTCCCGGGAGAGAATTCACTGCGCAAATAAGTTTTATTGAATTCTGTTCTTCTCAAACAGTGATGCAGCTGAGTAAACCTGTGTTGTAATTTGCCAAAATCTACAAATGTAATTCAGAACCAGTCGGACATACAGAAACGCATATACCCGTCCAAGGGAAAAAAAAAAAACAAGATGGTTTTCATAGTGATATCTCATTCCATATCCTTCACAAATATGAAAAAGATGTATTGAAAAT
>NC_090729.1:13884210-13914210 GCF_036898095.1 Palaemon carinicauda
CTTGTTTATCTGAAGGAAAAAACATTAAATGCCACTTTTAAGATACCGAGGTATCAAAGTCATAAAAGTCTGTATTACAAATCAATGACATTAGCGTTAGAAACGCTCGGCACACATGTCTGCACTTATGCTAGGTTCACCTTTGGAAATGGAACAGTCTACATGGGCAACTCAGTGCCCTCACTTAGTTTGTAGTACATTATATAACTACACACTCACCCTGGAATTAATCGTCCCAATTAAAACCACTGTTCCTCGCAGAGTTAAACAGTAGGGATAACGACACGACCCACTGCTACCACAGATCTCTTTAGTTCCTCTACTTGCTTCGCATAGTGGCGAAAGAACACTCTGGAAGACTTCCAGCCCGTGTATGAACGGAGATGTTCAAAATCCATACAATTAAAGAAATTTAAGGATGAGGCAACTTTCCTCGGATCGTGACCTGCGGGTGTACTGTCAGGATCCGCTCTGCGAATAAAATATGTAATTTTCGCTCTGAGTTGATTCAGAGATAAATTTGAGCCTGATGTTTCTCCCCTGAATAGTTGACCACCCTTGAAGTCTGAAGTTCTATGAAGATAGACCTTTAGGCATTCTACTGGACATAGAGATGCATCATCTTTCAGAGGGCAGATTCTCCAGGGACCCCACCTGTTGGTGGGTAACTCATTCTTGGCGAGAAATGTAGGATCCGGAAACAGGTTCAGTTCTCCCCCATCCAGGAACTGAACACGACCTGCCTCTCTCGAGAGGGCTACAATCTCACTAACCCTGGCCCCGGACACGAGTGCAAATAGAAAAATAACTTTTTGTGTCAAATCCTTTAACGCACACTCTTCATTGCTCAACAGAGAAGCGAAATGAAGAACTTTGTCTAAAGACCATGAAATGGCCTTTGGAGGTGCTGAAGGTCTGAGCCTAGCGCAGGTTTTCGGAACTTTATTAAAGAACTCGTTACCTAGGTCGAACTGGAAGGCAAATAGAATGGGTCTTGTCAAAGCAGACTTACATGCTGAAATCGTGTTAGCTGCCAATCCTTGACCATGGAGGTGGATGAAGAAAGATAAGCAGAAGTCTGTCGAGATCTCCTGCGGATTCTTCGCCTTGACAAAGGCCACCCATTTTCTCCAAGATGACTCATATTGCCTTATAGTAGAATTGCACTTATATTCCTCTAGGAAGTCTATGCTGGCTTTCGAAATCCCGAAACGCTTTCTCACCGCTAGGGAGAGAAAATCATGAGCTGCAGGGTCCGGGTTTTCTGTAATGAAGCGCAGACAGTCGACTTCTGGACTCGCTGGGTCAGAACTGGATCTGGTAGCGGTACAAACTTTAGCTGTAGTTCCAATGCCAGGGGGAACCACACGCTGTTCGGCCACTTGTGGGCTACTATTGCCGCTACCCTCTTGAAGGATCTCAGTTTGTTGAGGACCCTCAACAGAAGGTTGTGATGAAGGAACAGATAAATCCTGGGCCCTCTGTTCCAGTTGAGGGACATCACGTCCACTGCTTCCGCTAAGGGGTCCTCGTACGGGGACACGTACAGGGGCAACTTCTTGTTGTCTTTCGTCGCAAAGAGGTCTATCTGCAGTTCTGGGACTTGATTCAGAATGAAGGTGAATGATCCTGCGTCTAAGGACCATTCCGACTCTATCGGTGTGAACCTGGATAGAGCGTCCGCTGTCACATTGCGGACTCCTTGAAGGTGAACTGCCGACAGGTACCACTTCTTCTTTTCCGCCAATCGGAAGATGGCCAACATCACCAGGTTGAGATGTGGTGACCTCGATCCTTGTTGATTCAAGCATCTCACAACTACCTCGCTGTCCATCACCAACCTTATGTGGATCGAGTGACGTGGTGAAACTTTCTTTAAGGTAAGGAGCACTGCCATAGCTTCTAGAAAGTTTATGTGAAAGGTCTTGAATAGCTTGGACCAAGTCCCCTGGACTTTTTCCCGATGAGAGTGACCTCCCCATCCCTCCTTCGAGGCGTCTGAGTGAATCGTCACCGACGGGGGAGGTGGCTGAAGAAGAACCGACTTCTTTAGAAGTCTGGCTTGGGACCAAGGCCTGAGAAGAGTACGTAGCCGAAGCGGAACTGGTCTTCTCAGATCTCTTCGCACGTTTGATGCATAACTTCTCTAAACTCCGGTTGCATCCTTTAGCTGTGCTCCTAGCACTGGGTCTGTCACCAAAGCAAACTGGAAAGAGCTCAGTACCCTCTCCTGTTCGCGTCTTGATATCCTTTCGGAATCTAGAAGTCTCTTGACAGAACCCGCTATCTCCTTCCTTTTCTTCGCCAGGATGGAGAAATGGTGTGACAAAAGGTCCCAGTGGATTCCCAGCCACTGGAACTTTTGAGATGGAGAAAGTCGAGACTTTTTTCTGTTGATCTTGAAACCTAGGTACTCCAGGAACTAGATCACTTGACTGGAAGCTTGCAAGCATTCTGTCTCGGATGCTGACCACACCAACCAGTCATCCAGGTAGGCTACTACCTGAATTCCCTTTAGGCGTAATTGTTTGAGAGCTACGCTCGCAAGCTTCGTAAAAATCCTTGGGGCTATGTTTAGCCCGAATGGCATGGCTCTGAAGGCGTATAGTCTTCGTTGTAGCCTGAACCCTAGGTAGGGGGAGAGTCGACGGTTGATTGGAATGTGCCAATAGGCGTCTGACAAGTCTATAGAGACGGAATATGCCCTCTTGGGCAGTAAGGTCCTTATGTGTTGCAGTGTTAGCATCTTGAATTTGCAATACACTATGAACTTGTTGAGTGGCGACAAGTCCAGAATGACTCTGAGCTTTTCCGAATCTTTCTCGGGAACACAAGACAGCCTCCCTTGGAATTTGATGGACTTCACCTTTCGGATCACATTTTTCTCCAACAGTTCTTGAATATACTCCTCCAGAACGGGGGTGGAGTGTTGGAAAACCCCAAGGCACGGGGGTGGAGTGCTGTACCAGCTCCAGCCCAGTCCATTCTTGAGCAGTCTGTGGGCCCAGGGATCGAAGGTCCACCGATCCCGAAATTTCAGAAGTCTCCCTCCTACCGGTATCATCCCCCTTGGACTGCCGTCCCGAGGTGTTGCCTCCCTGACCACGATTAAGGGGCGCCCAGACGAGCCTCTGGCTGCCCCTCTAGGCTTTGCTCGAAAGGAAGTAGACTGCCCTTCGAACGATGGGGTGAATGCCGTGAACTGTGTCGACACGGCCTGGGGTACCCACTGAAAAGTGGTCGGGGTTTGTGCCACAATATGGGGCACTGGAGGCAATGGCAATAGCAGTTGCTGTTGCTGTCTAAAAGGCTTGGCTGGCCGAGACGGTAGCCTAGTCCTCATAGTCTTCCTCTTTGGTTGAGGACCCTCATCCGGGGAAGAGTTTTTTTTGATAGACATGCCCCACTTCTGGAGAAGGTTTCTATTCTCCAAGGCGGCCTTATCAACTACTTCTTTGACCAAATCGGTAGGGAAAAGGTCTTTGCCCCAAATGTTGGAGGAGATTAGTTTCCTTGGCTCGTGCCTCACCGTAGCCGAGGTGAACATGAACTCCCTACAAGCTCTCCTCGCCTTGACGAAGCCATAAAGGTCCTTCGTCACTGTGGCCAGATGAGTCTTGGCCACCACCATGAACATTTCATGGACCTTGGGGTCACTTGCTGTCGTCTCAAGAGTAGTCTGAAGAGACAATGAGGCAGCCAGTCTTTCTTTTGTCTCGAACTCTCTCTGCAAGAGAAAGTCAGACAGCTTAGGGAGGTCCTCGCCGAACTGACGTCCGGCGATATCAGCCTCCAACTTCCCAACTGAGAACGTAAGATGGACGTCCTTCCAGTCTTTGTGGTCCATAAGTAGGGCCAGCGACAAGGGTTTACACTCCTCCAGGGAGGGGCAAGGCTTGTCGGCCTCGACTGCTTTTAGTACAGCCGCAAACCCTTTTTGTAAAAAGGGGAAGGCTCTAGCAGTAGAGGACACAAAGAAAGGGAGCTTCTTGCTCAATGCAGCTACTTTTGAGTTAGAGAAGCCCCTCTCTTTCAACGAGGATGAAAGCAGAGCTTGAGCCTTAGTATGGTCCATCACTATGACCTCCTTCGGCTCTGGCTCCTCCTTTGAAGCTGGATCCTTCCTCAGCCGGACACATGGTTTAGCATCTGAGCACAAGGGAAGGTCTTTCACATTGAGTCTTCTCCTGATTCTCCTTCTGCCTTTGTTGGATCATTCCAACAATAGAAGAGAGGGCCTGTCCCAGCTCTACTGGGAGACCGGCCGATGTTGAGAGAATAGGCTCCGGAATCTGAACCGGAGTAGCCGACACCTCGTCGACCTCTTCCTCTACGACGTCCGGGGCTTGAACTTAATCCTGGCCTTCTGCCAGGAGGTCTTCTTCCAAACGCTCGTCCACATCAGACATCCTGTCATATAACTGGATGTCTTGCATCGCGACCGCGACTTCAGCATCCACCTGGATCTGACTTTGGGGGATCTCCTCTTGAGGCTGGGGAATCACAGCATCAGCTGATGCCTTTGGGAAAAGATACGCCCTCATCTTCTCACTTGGAAGATAAGGGCCAGAGGTGTTCTTTTGGAAGCCCCTTACCCAGGTACGAAGCTTCTCCCTTGCTATATCCCTTGATTCCGCCGTCCTAGGGGAATCAAAGGCCTCAGTAATCTGGTTAGTGCACACAGTACATACCTGAGGGTCCCAATACTGGAGATCATCCTTGGAGACAGCGCAGGCTGCGTGTCTCCTACAAAACTCATGCCGCAGAGATTCTTGCTGCGGACGTTGCAGAAAACATTTCCGCACTTCGGAAGGTCCTCTGTAAAGAGAAGAAATTTCCATGAGTATCAAGTGAACTATGTATCACTGGGTATGCATAGTATAGCATAACAATTCAGAAAGGAAAGACACACACTTGTGTTTCCCTCACAACCCATTGTTGCAGCCTTCCAGATAATAAAATCAAATGGTTAATCTCTTCTAGAGTAACCAATGCAAAGTTTCCAGAGGAAACAGGTGGAGCTCACACCTAAGCAATGATTTTAAAATCCTGGATAATATACAGGAAAGAACTCACTTTCCTATCTGTAGGGCAACAGCAAAGGACTTGTGCAAGAAAACACAAAAGTGTTAGAACACACAGTGCTGTACCAAAACCCATACTATAGTTTTCTTCTTACAGTATATGTTATACTGAAGAATACTGGTACAGTATAGGAGGTTACGTGCCGGCCGGCACACACCATGACTAGCTTTAAAGTATACTACTTAACAGCTATAAGGCAGCAAAACTCTGGTTCAAATGGGTTCCGGCCGGCAACAGCCAATGCCGGCCGGCAACTACACAAGGTAGTACCCAGCTGCCGGCCACACTCTTGGTGACCGGCAGACAAGGGCTGACATTAAAACCAGAGGACTACACCCACCCGGCTGCCGGCCTCATAGGCCGGCAGCCGGGTCGGGTACAGCACTAGAAGAAAAATAGGATGGATGCCGGGATAAAAGTGTACACTACTTCCAAGCCCGGCAATCCGAAAGAGTGCATATAAGGAAGGGGAGAATCTAATTCAGGCTTCCTGACCAATGCCGTCTGGCTCTACAGGCAGGCATGGATGAGGGACCAAGGGAGGTCCGGGGAGCACTCAAAAACTGCCGGCCGGCAAGGGGCTGAGTCAATTCCACATCCTAACTTATTCTAGGTCCAGATGTAGAACGACATACAGTACTGTAATGGCTAGGCCATTACGGAGATAGAGGGGGAAGGGACAAAAGAGGGTCCTACCAACCTTGCTTTAGTGACGGATCCCCCGCAGCCAAGAAACTTATCTCAGCCTAAGGGAGATCCAAGGGGGGAGGCCAGCAATACTTGCCAGCTCCCAGAGCACCAAAGCAAGGAAGGTGGTGCTACTCCCAGGGAAAGAAACTCATCCTCCCCCGAGAACAGCAACAAGGACTAGTCTGGTATATCACAAAAGAAGGAATCATATCCACAGAAACCTTCGGTAGTGACCTAAGGAGGCTAAGCCACCTTTGTCTGTGTCAGGCCAGCGAAGGAGACTCTACCCCAAGCCAGACAAACAGACTCAGACTAAAAAACTCTGTTGTTCTGTCCCTCTTTGAACCAGACTTACTGGAACAGGAAGGTACAGTAACACCCCAGTATAGTTTTATCGAAAATTAATTCGGAAAAAAACCACTTAGGGATAAGCCCAAGGCTTAAATAGAGGGAAAGGGATTGCATACCTTCTCCGAAGAAAAGAAAGCAACCGGGGAGTATGAGAAAGTATACTAAGGCTCCATAAGCAACTTAGCCTAGGCACCAAGAGAATCAATTACCTAAATCACTGAAACTCACTCGTATACTATCTTGGAAATTTTAATACACTCGGAAAAACCAAAATCATGCATGAAGTACTAGGACCAAACGACTAGGCTACATGGCCTAGCGTAGGCCAGAATGGCGAATACTTCGCCAAAATAATACTAAGCATGAAAGGAAATCCTATGTAATGCTAAATAGCTAAAATTTATCAAAGCAAAACAACCGGGAATGTCGCTCTGACTAACTAAACTTATACCTAGCGAGCAACAGCGTCCATGACGTCTCCGGTAGGCTATGGCTCTTGTAACAAAGATTAAACCTATTAATCACTCAAAAATTTACCAAGAGCCTACATTTATACATAAAAGACATGGTACTCAACTTATCAGAGGCCGACGAAGACGGAAAAGCCATGAAAAGCAGAATAAATCCAAGATTTGCGAGAAACACAGGAAAAAACACCGAGTTGTTAAGCTACGCAAAAAGGAATACAGATGGCGCCAGGATTAGCACCAGGCACGCTTACGAACGGGAGATAGGGAGCCTTGGGAGCGGCTCCCCCTTTTTCTTTCCCAAATTCGTTTCTTGCCAATTGCCCCCTGCGAGACGAAATCTCTGTTCGGGTTGCAGATTGCCATGTGGCGTGTCAAGAATACGTCCTCTGATATGTCGCGATATCCCTTTCAGGAGGGATATTCGCTCAAGGAGTTAGAATTCTGGTACCTTAAGGTAAATTCTCTGGGAATATCGTCGTAGTTGTAATATACCCTAGGAAGCTACCCTATAGGAACTTCCATCAGGACGACATGGCTTGAGCCCAAATATATATATATATAGATATATATATATATATATATATATATATATATATATTTATTTCATATAAGTAATATTTTTTAATACATCCTCGTCTGGATTCTTTTAACGACATCTGGATCAGAGCCAGAGGCAAAATCAATCATATACTCCAGTGTCTGACCAGCCTCGTTTCGAATCTGGTTACAGGATCCATGTATGACCTTGCCATTTTCTTAACGGTATTTTATAGAGATTACTAGATAAAAATGTCAATATCAATATCATACAAATATCCTGGACTAGGGTTCGATTGCATGCCGATCAGATACTATAGTGTTTGAGTGATCCAGCCTCTGGCTCTGATCCTGAGGTCGTTAATATAATATAGACTTTAATGTTTTAATATATATGGCTTATATCAAATATGAAAACATATTTAAATGAGCAATATTTATCATATATATATATATATATATATATATGTATGTTTGTATGTATGTATGTATGTATGTATGTATGTATGTATGTATATATATATATATATATATATATATATATATATATATATATATATATATATATTACAGATATGTCAGAAACTGTATGGTTATTGAAGTTGCTAGTGGTCACTTTGAGGTAATATAAGATCCTATTGCTCGTCCATCAAATAGTACACAAGTATCACTGCACTCCTGCCAAAGAAACAGTTTCCAACAACAGTGACTCTATCACATCTTTATCAAACCTAATGTGTTAGTTCACGTTATTTTTTTTACCCCTGATTTTTTAGATAGTATCGTTTATCTGTCTAATTTATATTCTAAGAGAAAAAAAAATCTAAACTTAACTGCAAGAACTTGAGCAATGGTGCAATCGTTATGTTCACCTATTAATTTAAGCATTATTAGAATTCCCCAAAAACGTGTCCATTTGTCTGGTGAGTTGTTTGAGAGGCACAGAGAGTTTACTGCTCGAGTTATGAGTCGTAACAAATAAGAGACTATAAAATGAAATTTATATATCTTCGGGACAATGATGACGAGGTCTGAGGTGAACAATGATATTCTGTGCAAGGTCGTGCCAATGAAAATTCATTAGGAAAAAAAATCTAAGAACTTTAAATGCAATAAAATCTCTTTATTGATGAACAAATGGTTCCTTTCAAGAAAAGACATTCCATGATACAATACTTGCTCATGAATTAAGAAAAATGGGGTTTCAAGTAAAATGCTCTTGCAGACATTGGAGTCTAACTCTTAACCTCATACTTTACACAGGGTACATTCAACTTGTGAAAAAAAAAAATGGTAATCCATATCTAGGTTCTTCATCTAATATTGTCTTGAACTTGGCTGAGACCATTCCGAACAATAGGAATCCAATGTATTTTGACAATTGGTTTACATCATTACCACTTGTAGAGAGTCTGGCTGACAGGAAGATATGATGCTGTAGGACAGTCGGAAAAATCGGCTCCCAGACTTCAAATTCCCATTAGAGAATGACATGAAGAAGAGAGGCAGACATGCATTTGAGGAAGGGAAATCTTCAGCTAGGTAACAACAGTCGAATTGTTTGACAATAAATGTGTGACATTATTGTCTTTTATTTCTATGAGCAACCCAACACGCTCTACATATCGCTGTGATAGAAGTCAGAGACAGGTTGTGGAAACTCTACAGCCTAACATCGTACATTTGTACAATAAGAGCAAGGGAGGTGTAGACCTGGTGGACTGTCTTCTAACACTGTACAAGATCTCTGTGCGTTATGATAAATATTATCACAGACTTATCTATCACATGATCAACCTAATTATCAATGCGGCATCGCTGTTATAACCAAGAGTTTACGAGGCCAAAAGGATTCCCCAATACTTACTGACTTTCAGGATGTCTTTGTTGGAATTACTCATCAAAACAAGGAAATATGTTCTTATGCGAGGTCGTCCATCTTCAACTAAGGGAAGGGTTGCCCCATCACCGAAAAAAAATTTAACTGTGGGCCAAGTCAGACTGCAGACAGATGTGAGACTTGATGAAATAAGGCACTTCCAGAAGGTGAAAAATCCTCATTTGTATTGTAAGCGAGTTGCATGTATTGGTCGCATTTACATCAGCTGTATAAAGTGCATTTGTGCGTAAATGAGAAAAATACTTGCTTCATGCATTTTCATATGTAAGTCAGTGTGACACTCTCACTCTCATTCCTTAGTGTATGAGTGAAACAATTCATTGTTTTATTCCGGATTACTATTATTTCTTCCCTTAACAGCAGATATTTCAGTGATCAGTTCAGGTGTGTTTTCTTTTCTAAAATATAACATTATGAATAAAAGTATTATTTATGTTATTTTTATACTTTTTACAAGACTTTTCACTACTCAATAGAGGTTTAATATCCTTTGTAATGTGTCATATTATGAATAGACATAATATTTCAATTATGTCCTTGCTAAAATAACCCATTTTCAATCAGAAGATGTCAAGTCATTACCAAATTAGGCATTTATGTTTCATTTGTCAATATGATATCAAATTATAGTAAGAAGAGCAACAGAACTGCTTTTTAAGTTCTAATAATATGATAAATCTTGATGATATAATCATTACCATATTTCATTTCCCTACTGACCAACATGGCGTATTATTCACAGAACTGTATTAATGTATAGACTGCATAAATTCACAGGAAAACTAATCTTTAATATTTTTCAGGTCCATAATAGCCTAAAACTAGGGCACGACTGCGGTTTTTTTTTTTCCGGCCAAAATATTCGTGGTCCATTTAGGGCTAGAACTATATATTCAGAAAAAAAAACGGATTTATTGTAATTTTTTAATTTAGTGGAGCAAAGTCGAAAGGAATAAATTTTTAAGACATATTCCTAAAAGACCGACCAGTCAAAGTGACTAAAACTTTTCTTGTTCCAACGAATCTATTAGATTACAATGTTAGTAATGTTTTCTAAGATCATAACAGGTATTTAATCTTTTTACAATTTCTCTTTTATTTAGCGAAATAAAATTTGAATAGAGTGAGAAAGGATAAGGGTGATTCAACAAAGATTTAAAATCTCCAATTTCTAAACAAATATGTTTAAACCATTCTTCTATGCAATATCTACAGGTTCAAAAAAAAAAATCGAGTCAACAAACCTGTCTAAAAAACTAGCATATCAATTTCAATCACTTTGCACCATTCTCAAATGCTCTAAAGGCATTTTTCTAATTTTCTAAGGCTTAATAAACAAATAAAGATACCAGAAACACCAATGACAATGCAAATCCTTTCTGTAAAATCCTAGACATCGCCAAAGATTACACATAAAGCATATCACAAACTCCCATGCCAATATTTGGTTCAGGAAAATAAATAAATAAATTCAACAGAAAGTTGAAGCTTATATCAGTATTTCAGGGAGATTGGGCTTTTTCTGAAAGTGAATTTCTCATCTGCTTAAAGAGTGGCAGGGCACTAGTGCTAGTCCTGTCTTGGATTAGAATTCTCTTGCTTGAGGGTACACTCATGAAAAATACTCTATTTGTTTCCTTACTTTGTTTCCTTACTGGGCTATTTTCCTTATAGGACCCCCTGTGGTTTAGAGCATCCCACTTTTCCAACTAGAATTGTAACTTAGTAAATAATAATAATAATAATAATAATAATAATAATAATAATAATAATAATAATAATAATGGAAAATACGATTCCCTTATCCTATTCAGCCTACTCGATGCTTTACACAGCCTAAAGGCTGAACCGGTTTCATTTGCAGAACTGTATCGCAAATTTATTTCACCGTTCTTGTCGCTGTATAAATACTTCACGGATTATTGCTCGATGTAGGCTAGGTAAAGGTTTTCATGATTCCTCCAATTGAAAATGTTTACTAAGGGACATGGAACATTTTTGGTGTCCAATAATAATGGCTCATCTATTATATCTTATTTTGCGTCTTTCTGAAAGAGGATTATAAAGAAACTTTTCGAATAATTATTAACATAAAATTAGGCAAAAGAAAATGAATAAAGTCTATCGTTGTAATTTAAACCAATGACTAAATTCCTGTTATGATAAAATTCCAATGCATATTTATAACTAGTCTGACTGCCATAATATTAAAGGTTTTTTTTTTTTTTTTTTTTTCTTATAAGGGTAATTGGGAAAGAATGAATTAAGAAATGACCTGTTTTCAAGAAATATTGAAATTGATACAACCAAGATATATAAAAAAGAAAAACCTCGCCAATTACATATCGATCTTTTTAATATGAGATGGTCACTAGGCTCTTGAACGTAGAATGACTTTCCTACTAAAAAAAAAAAAAAAAAAAAAAGCAAAAGAAATAACTTTAAAAAAAATGGAGACAATAGAGCAAAGAGATAGCGAATAAATAGTCCTTTTGTAAAAAGTGAAAATAAAGATAGTTTCCCTGCTCTGAAAACAAGCAATAATGAACTATGTGAATAATAACAGATGAAATAACGCCAATTACTTTAATAAGGACCATTATTAGCACGAAGGTGATGAAACGAAAGGGATCATTGCATGAACAAAGGAGGCAATTAACGAAGATGCATGCAAGATGAAATGAAAAAGGGGGAACGTTACTTTCGAAACTCTATGGCAAGCTTAAATTCCAAAGAATATATCTTTTTTGATCAGACAGAAGGTTCACTTGATATTTTTCGGGGGAGCTATTTTAATGAAAGTAAGACTCTCATTAATATACCTTCATAGAACATAATACAGTAATGTTTACCAAAATTCTTCATTGTTCTATGTATTATGGTTATAATTTGGATTTTTAAATATAAATACATCTCACCGATATGATAAAAGGTTGCTCCAAGCAAATCAAAACAATTTACAACATTCAGTCAACGTTGCATCAGTTTTCATCTTTCAATATCCCCTGGGTTTTATGATTTCTTTCTTCTGAGAAATGTGTAAGAAAATACATAACTGTTTTCATATTTCCATAGATTGAACAGAAAAAAAGTTATGGAAAAATATAATGATTGGTCAGTGATATTAAAAATCAAACATTTCATATGTTGTGCGGTATAAAGATGAAAAGGATTCAATCGTTGTTCCAAAAAAACATTGCTTTAACAGACGTCTTGTTCATAATAAATTGTATTAGGAACTTAGTTTTATTTCCTAAATTCTAGTGATCATGAGGTACTTCTGGAACATACTAATATACACTATTTTTTCTTGCGAAAGATCAAGAATTACGATGAAAAAGCTTAAGAAATTAAACGAAATATAATGAAATGAATATATATATATATATATATATATATATACTTGAAGTGAATTATACTTACCGTTTCAGAAAATATGATTTTTTACCCATTATGAGAGTCCTGCTTTACAAGTTTAATTGTTTATCGTTAATCTTTTTTTTTCAAATAATTCTTAACCTTCAACCTTAAAGATAATTAGCAATGGAAAACAAGAAATTTAATCAGAAACCTAAAAACTGAATCGAAAGACCTCATCCTATTATATTTGCGGAAAAAATCTACTTAGAGGATTGACCTTGGTCAATTTATGGCTTTGCAACGTTAAGCGTTTAAGAATTCATTAATAGAAATAAAAAGGGTATAAAGTCTTTGGAAGCACTGGTGCTTAGTGAATATACAGTAGTCATTACGAGGATCTGAAACTATTTAGAAAAAAAAAAATTATTGGAGAAGAGAGTTATGAGATCTTTTGACTGGCCAGAGAGTATTGCATAGAATCCTTCTCTCTACTTACGGTTCATTTTCCCGGTGCCTAAACGCACAGATACACACACACACACAGAGCAAATTATGTCTGACCTATTCTTTACTTATTCTCCCCTGTCCTCTCAAATCTGACAACACTGAGATTACCAAACAATTCTTCTTCACCAAAAGGGTTACTGCACTGTAATTGTTCAGTGGCCACTTTCCTCTTGTTAAAGGTAGATGAAACTCTTTAGCTATGATAAGCAGCTCGTTTATGAGAAGGACACTTCAAAATCTAACCATTATTCTCTAGTCTTGGGTAGTGCCACAGCCTCCATACCATGGTCTTCCACTATCTTGGGTTAGAGTTTTCTTGCTTGAGGGTACACTGTTCTGTCTTGTTTCTCTTCCTCTAGTTTTGTTAAAGATTTTATAATTTATATAGGAGATATTTATTTTAATGTTGTTATTCTTTTTAAAAATTTTATTCTTCCTTGTTTCCATTCCTCACTGGGCTATTTTCCATCTTGGAGCCCCTGTGCTTATAACATCCTGCATATCCAACTAGGGTTGCAGCTTAGCAGGTAATAATAATAATAATAATAATAATAATAATAATAATAATAATAATAATAATAATAACCTGGATAAAAAGAATGGACTAATGATTGACGTTATTGATGACCGTGTTAGATTGACGGAATCCCTCAGCAAGTAAAATGAATGGTTAGAAGTTCGTAAAGAACGGGAGAAAAATAGTCAAGCATTACGATATACAAAAAGACCAAGTCAGAAGTGAATCATAAAATGCATGTATTGAGATTAAAGCCAATGTGAGAATACGGCAAAGAAAAGAATTGGGAAAAATCTAATAAGGACTTATAAGAAAGGACATGGTCCAGTTTCCGTCAAAGGAGAAAATTTTGCAGCAATACCTATGAATTATTTTTTTTTATTTACTGTGATTCTGCTATCATCGCCCAGCAACAATAATGGTGTATCTACTGAAAATAAATAAAGTTACAATCCGTTATAAGATATAATAAAACATATATTGTTCCTATTCAAGAATAGACTTTATGTGGCATGGCAACTTTCCTGTATTTGAACGGGTATTCAAATATCATTTGGAATCCATTAATCAATGCCACGGCCATTACAACAATTCTCATATACCAAAAAGTAAATAAAATAAAATAAAATACTAGATATGACGACCTCAAATGTATAAGTACCTCTAACTTCTAGATGTAGTAAGGTAACATTGTTTTGTTGACCTATAAAAAGGTAAAGTTTGGTGTATTGACTTACAAGATAAACATCTTTGTCTTTTAACATGTAACTTTGATGAAAATTAGAAATAAGTCTTGTTTGAAGAATTCCGAAAAAAAAATTACTTTTAATTTTGTCAATAGTTTAAAAAAATCAAGATTTAGATGTCATTCCAGTAGGAATGTTTATAAAGAAAATTAGATTGTTACTATAGATAACTTTATCTAAGCCTATCATGGTGTAAAGGTGTGATAACAATAATAGAAAAAAAGAAGGTTTTTGGGAAGCCTAATATAACTAGAAACCAACAACTACCTTTTTTAGAAAATTTATTTTTTAAAACGAGTATTGCCCACTATAATATATTTAAAGTGATATATTACAATGAGTAGATGTAAGGTATAAGAAAGTTGTAATTCATAAATATGATTCATACAAGGCTTTGGACCTGGTGAATATTCCAATCATGTTGAAAGTTCCTGTTTGATAGTTTATAGTGAGAATTTCATCAATATTATTGATTGGCTTCATACAAAGAATTGCCATGTTGATTGATATTACACTTGTAGAATATTTCCTATGTCTATATTGTACTACACTATATCATATATAACACGAACCATTCTGTGTTGTTATCAGAAAAGGTTATTTCTAGTTCGTCTGATTCTGGCAGATAGCTAAACTGTAAAGATTGTAACGTATGTGTTTCACGCGCTTGTACACTGTATTGGCATTTGCTTGTTTTTATGTCTCGCTCCAACCCCAATTATAATTGAACCTGTTTAAGTCTGCCTTATCATGCATAAGTTGGTTTGATTTTTTTTCCTTGACGTTCTTGCTCGTGGGTACATGTATATAAGCATGTTGTATATTCAATAAAGTTTAGTTGCAATCCTGTTACCTATCTGTTATGACCTAACAACCAATTCGCACAAGATTGTTCGATAAACTGATGATTATAATATTATCAATACATCTAAGGACAACTTATTCAATATAATTCTAAAAACACTTTTGGAGATGAAAGGGAGCGGCGAAGGTTCAGTGTTTCTATCCTTCCTTCCTATAGAAGAAAATGTGTAGGACAACTTTCTGGAAATTAAAAAGTTTGTCATTAAGAGTAGCGAAAATCTCTCTAAAGTTTGTCAACCCACTGACTCAGACTTACATGGTGGAAGCCTCGAACATTCTCAAGTCAAGTAAGGTCATGAAATAGATGCTTTCACCATCTTTCTTTCCTCAATAAGAACGGCATTCTCAAATTGAAGAGAAAATTTTGGATATTGTAATCTTTCATCTTTCGTTTGAAAAAAATAACTTTCAAGAAATACCTCTTACGAGTCTGTGCATATGCTTTCTTCTGTAAATACCCATCATGATTATGATTGGAAATGATTTATATCCAGTTAATAACACAGGATCCGTGGCCCACTAATATGCCGTAAGTGGAAATTAATATAATTTAACTATATCTAAACTACTAGTTCTTTTTACACTTTCATTGATTACTTTTTGTGGAAACCTCATACCTAAAAATACCACCTGAATTTAACAAATGGATTATAAGAAGATGAAATATATCCTGGTAAAATTATTTGTAAGGGTAATTAATCCAATCTCATATCATTTGGTAAATGATGCCAGAGAGGGACAAATATTTGTTTCTACTCAACTTGGACTTGGCTTGAGACGACCGCTTAAGGCCATTCACACTGCGCCGTCACATCACGTCATGTCACCGTTCCGTCAATCTTGTTAGTTATTTACACTATTCATCATGCCATCGTCTCATCATATCTCGTCATCGTTCCGTCAAAATGTCTTCCATGTAAATAAAAAGACGTGTTCACAATAAACGGTTTGTACCACCCGTGTGTCACTCGAGAGTCCATAGTAACGACATTTCTCTTTTTTGTATATATTATCCTTTGTATTTTCGGTCTCCCCTCGCACTGACAGCAACTTGTTTCTACATGTCTGCATATTCCATTGTTAACTGTTAACATAAACAGTTGCCGGTTGACAAGAAATATCATGTCTGTACTTTGTGACCTTCTTACCAGGACCTAATGTGTATATATACTCGATGTGTCGTAAGAAAGTTACTCAGTTGCCTTCATCCCGCTTTTGAGTCACAATCTACTCTTGGCTCGTCACAGGTTCATCACCGTCACAGCACCATCATATTATGGCACCGTAACGTCACGGACTCTTTCCAAGAATATTTTGACGTGACGGGATGTGATGTGACGTGACGGTTGATGAGTTAATCTATTAATTGAGAGCTATTTGACTGGATGTATTGGTGACTTTTCCCTTATTGTGTTAGTGAGTTTTAAATATATTCATTACTCTCAATGAGAATCAATTACTCTATTTGCAGCAGTTCACCGACTCACTTTCAGACAATTCTTTAGGGCTGGCAATAGTCACTTAGCCCTTTTCGATTTTGGAGACTCTTTGACGACGACGTCCCTTCTCTTATTCAATAGGAAATAATGAGACAGATTCTAGTGCTGTGATGTGTACCTTTGTGGATGTGTTTGCCGTGAACTTCCATCCAATCTTTCAGAACGTTCATCAGATTCTGCAACAAATTCCAGTTTTAAAAGCGTAGTTTACTCAGGTAAGAAATTCAGCCAATCAGCAGTATGTAATGTGATGAGGACTATCTCATTTATGAAAATATTTGTAGACTGACACACAAAATGACTTTGAAGTGTTTTATTAGTCATCCTTTTTTTCTTTTACTTTACATCAGTTTAAATAGATTTTCTTTTATTCCATTTTAATTCTGCATTCTGCTCAACTGTTCCTACACACAAAAATATCGCTGTAACAATTAATCTTTCCTCCTCCATGTTTACAATAAAGACTTATTAAAAATCTATACGTATGATAATGAGTTTTCAATACAGATATTTTACGTTATATGAGGTTTTTCAGTGACATTTTACTTTCCTGGTAATTCTCATATTATCCTTTCGAATAATTTCCATTCTTTTCCCTTTCTAAAAAAGAATAGTACACAATTTTTTTTATTTAAAGTCACATTTGAAAGCGTCATTATATGATCCGACTGGTAAAGCTCTCTCTCTTTCTTTATAGATAAACACTGTTTGATAAGGTCTCTTTGCCTTTTATGAAAATAGATATACCGCAATCTGAATCTTTCTTGCGAGTGATGTTGAAGTTCCTGGATTTCAAATTTTTGTTTGGTCATGTCGTACTCGTCATTTCGACGAAATTTTTCATTTTTCTTCAGAATCAAGATTAAAATAAGATAAAAGTGTATTATACATATCAGGAAAGCCCCCCCCCCCTCTCTCTCTCTCTCTCTCTCTCTCTCTCTCTCTCTCTGAGTATTTCTTTCCATGTAAATATAATTTAACTCTTAACTAAAGATATTTCCTTTTCAGTGAGTAATATATAATTCTCAGTTAACAATATTTCCTTTTTAAAATGTAATTTTGAATGAATAGTCCTTGCCTTTGCTGCAACACAGGTAACATAGGTGACGTGGAAGAGAACATCATTGTCTGATATATGTATCAGATAAAAAGAGTATACATATCAAATCATTTGCAGCAACGACTCGCACTCTCAATTTTATTCGTTGTTAAAAGGTCATTGTTCACAGCTGAATAAAAGTGTGAAAGGAAAACGTACCTAGTGATATAACCTTCACACATACGAGGCACATTTCAAACACCTGTATTATTCGATGTTATTACTTAACATAAACAAGCAATTATTCTTAAAAATATATATTTCATATTGCGTAAATAGGCGTAGGAGGAGATGATGGTGATGATGTTTTCCATCACATCTTATGTATATTTTTTTTTCGCTGTTAGAGCTCCGGGGCTTATGTCCTCTTTTTCCAACTTGGAGTGTAGCTATGTTAGAAATATCATACACACTATACAGTACATTCATATAGAAACATATATATATATATATATATATATATATGTATGTGTGTGTGTGTGTGTGTGTGTTTGTGTGTGTTTTTGTATATACAATTAAATATATTGATTTTACGGGAAAAAGTTTATCTCTTGAGGTATCACAATTTAAAAGGTATCGGTGGCTTTCAAGTGAATTTTATTCAGAAACTGTCTATTATGATTCTCTCTCTCTCTCTCTCTCTCTCTCTCTCTCTCTCTCTCTCTCTCTCTCTCTCTCTCTGTTCTGCCAACTGCTTTCAAGGTTTAGATAACTGGGGTTCTGGGTGTCTGAGAAAGGATTACTAGAACTATCACGAAAGGATCTGGATGGGAAGACTGGATATTGTTCTAATCCCCTTATGCCTGGTCTTCTTTTACTCACTTCTGTGTGAGGAGCTTATCTTAAAGGCTTAGAGGAGAAGGTATTTTTCAAGAACCAAAAATAGGTAAGAACATATTAAATGACAATTACCCTCATCTTTAGACTTTTTTTATCGACTTACAAGAAAGTATAAAAAAAAAATAAATATTGACATCCATTGTGAAAGGAAATATATTTTGTGCATTATCGAATATATTTAATTAAAATATTATTTCAGCCTGGATAACCCTAAGTAACATTATTATCGCGTAACCATTCCCCTCTCCCACCTCTCTCTCTCTCTCTCTCTCTCTCTCTCTCTCTCTCTCTCTCTCTCTCTCGGAGCAATTCAAGTTTCCGTGAAAAGAACAAATCTTTAAAATCAAATAAAAAAAAAATAATTCCATGTATTTTTCTGCTTATTGCTTTACACTGGTGACCTGTAACAAGTTCACAAGAATTAGTTTGACCAGTTTTAATTAACTTTATATTTCCTCTTCCATTTCCTTTATAATCTTTGAACTCCAGTACAGTTATTTGTTTCATACCTCTAGAGATATTCTGAATTCATTATTAATTACGATGTCAACTGATCGATCCTCCTAAAATTAGTACCTAAAGGCCAAAAGACCTTATACCATCTGAATCGAACTAAAGTCTGCTGAGGATTTTTATGACGTTTGCGGAGAAAAAATACCTTACATAAACAGGATTTTATCCACAATATTCAGTTATGTTCTCAGATTTTGCAATAGTGAATTTATTTTTATATAATTATGACATTTTATGTATTGATTTGCTCTATTTCATTACTTTTCTTTCAAATATATTTTGTATATTTTTAAAAATGAAAGTTTAGTAGTTTTACTGTCTAGTTTCCCTTGATAGTCAGAATACAAAAAAATTAGTTTGTAGCATATAGTTTAGATTTTTAAGATGGCAACAATGCAGATGATGTTCACAATGCCTGACAACTAAGTACTGGCGATTTGTTGTAGGAACTTCAGTTGGTTTTTCATCATTAATTGAAGTTTGCTTCAAACACTTTACGGAATTTGACGTCGAGTAAATGCTAATTTACCAAAACCTGGGTAGATTTCTCTATAGAATTTTAATACCATTCTCTCCTCATCTGAAGTTGGGTCAAGTTATACTATAATTTGAAATTTTTTTTACTAAACCTTATCATTTAAGTACTTACACAGAAATTATGAAAGCATAACTGAGATAAACGACTAATACTTGCAAACAGTCTACCAACCGTGTGTCACATGATCGTGTATAGTTCATTTTGTGTATATATTATGCTTGTACCTTCGCTCTTCCCTTGCACTAAATGAACCATATTAAACATGTCTGCTATTCTCCTCTGTAACAGTGTCTGTTTTTCAAACATGAAAATTTTTGTTGATTTGAGCTTTTTTATGTTGAAGGAGAGTGTTCTTTAATAAATTTACTCAGTTGCTTTCACATTGTCTTTGAGTCACAGCCTTCTCCCGGCTCGTCACATTAGTGACCCCGGAAGTCAACTCGCTCCTCCCGCCTTCCACCCCACATCGCCCCTCCATCGTTGGTACTATGGCAGACTCTACGGAAGTTGGCTCTGCGGCTGCTCCATTGAAACTTTCATCGTTCACCAGCGGAGAGGCATTTGCTTGGTTTCAGTGCGCAGAAGTCCAGTTTCGCATCAAGGGCATGACTCGCTCAACCACCAAAGCAGATTATATTTTTCGCGGCGATACCCGAGGACACCTTCCCGGAAATATCCGACTGGCTTTGTGAACAAGGAGACACGCCAATAGCGTATGACGCCCTCAAAACATACCTTCTGCAGCAGTACTCGCCGTCGCCAGCCACCCGTATAGCAAAGATTTTTCAGCTCTCGCAACAACCGTTGGGGACAAAAGGGCTTCGCTCACCCTCAGGGAAATGACCAGTATCGCTTGCCTACAACCTGCCGCAGACGGATCTCCTCGTGAGGTAAACCTACTTTGTGACCTTTGGATACGCCGTTTACCCGTACCTATACGCGCTGCCATACCCGATGTCGATAGCTTACCCATAAAGGACTTGATGACCAAAGCCGACACCCTTATGGACAGCCACTTCAAGACCTCCATCAATGCCTCCACCCCTGACGAAGAGGACGCCTATTCAACGTCAACCGAAGCAGGCGTGAATGCCGTAGGACATGCACGCCTACCCCGTGACGTGTCGTAGCGGCAACAAAGCCACCCACCACCCACCACTCGCAACCAAGGACTTCTACAGCCACTTACTACCTACCATCCACCGCAGTTTTGCTACTACCACTTCAGATTCGAGGCAACCGCAAAGAAATGTGCCGAGGATTTTCAGTGGCCAAAAAACGTGTAAGTAGGCCATCGCTCGTGGCGGTGGCCTCCCGTGTTTCTAATCTATTCTTTTTACAGGATGCAGGAACGGGCGTGCGATTTTTGGTAGACACGGGTGCTTGTTGTTCTATTTTGCCAAGGGAACTCTTCAGGACACGACGTAGTCTGTCTATGTCTGCCGACGTCGGCTTGGTAGCTGCCAACAGATCTGTGATACCCACCTACGGTTACGAGAACTTCACATTATCGTTCGGAAATGGTAAATTTAATTGGAAGGTTCTCGTTGCTGACGTCACATTGCCAATCCTCGGTCCGGATTTCCTCTCTCATTTTCACCTTCAGTTCGATGTCGCTCACCGACGATTGGTCAACGCAGACTCGTACTTGTCGACATCTCTTCAACGCGCCCCCTCTAATCTCGCTCTCCACATCAGCGCACCCACGGATGCCTACGCCCACCACCTGACGTCGTACCCGGAAGTCTTCCGTCCAGAATTTCGCCAAACGCCCACGGTTCCTGCCAAGCATGGTATTTATCACCATATCAAGACGACGGGAGCCCCAGTTTTCGCAAAATTCAGACGTCTGGCACCGGAACGATTGTCCGCCGCCAAAGAGACATTCACCGAAATGAAGAAAATGGGCATTTGCCAAAAGGCCTCCAGCCCATGGTGGTCTCCCTTACACATCGTTCTGAACAAAGACGGCTCCCTCCATCCATGCGCGGATTACAGGCGCCTCATAATGCAAACAGAACCTGATCACTATCCCCTTCTAAACATTGCCGACGTGACCTCCTACCTGCACAAAGCGAAAGTTTTCTCTACGCTCGACCTCCTGAAGGGGGTATTATCAGGTGTCTATGAACCCAGAAGACATCCCCAAGACCGCCATCACCACTCCGTTTGGTACATACACCTTCAATTACTCCTGTTTTGGCCTTCATAATTCTGGGGCCACGTTTCAACGTCTCATGGATGGCATCTTAGGGGACCTTCCCTTCTGTGTATGTTATGTGGACGATATACTTGTGTTCTCCTCCTCAAAAGAGGAACACCTCCGTCACCTGCGCATCGTGCTCGACTGCCTGCAACAAAACGGCCTTGTAGTACAGTACGACTAGTGTACCTTTGGCGCCAACAATGTGTCGTTCTTAGGGCACCGCATCACTCTTGAAGGAGTCCATCCCCTCCCTGAGAAGGTAGCTGCCGTTCAGGACTTCCCTGCGGCCTCGACCGTCAAAATTTTGCAAGAATTTTTGGGCATGATCAACTATTATCACCGTTTTCTGCCAGCCTTTGCCGCCACTCTTGCTCCCCTCTACGCCTCCCTCAAAGGCAAACCAAAGGACCTGAAGTGGGGTCCCCTTCAAGAAGCGGCCTTCTGCAATGCAAAGAAGGGCCTATCAACCGCTGCGGCTCTCACATTTCCTATCCCACATGCCTCTTTCCATCTCTACACCAATGCCAGCAACGTCGCTATTGGTACAGTACTCGAGCTGGTGGTCAACGGCTCGCCCCCCCCCCCCCCCCCCATTAGCCTTCTTCAACAGAAAACTGTCCAAGGCAGAATCGGGTTATTTTACCTTCGATCGCAAACTCCTGGCGGTGCACTTGGTTGTCCGTCACTTTCGCCATTTCTTAGAAGGTATGCCCTTCATCATCGCACAGACCATATGCCTCTGGTGCACGCCTTCACTCGACTCGACCGTCTGATCCCTGGTCCGCCCGTCAACGCCAACATCTCTCCGCCGTCGGTGAATATAATTGCACCCTTCAATGCGTCCCTGGGAAAATGAATCCCGTTGCCGATGCCCTGTCAAGAAACACGTTGGCTGCCATTCAACTGGGACTGGATTACAACACCCTGGCTGAAGCCCAATGACAAGATCCAGAGTATCAAGCATGTAAGACATCCTGCACATCCCTCCGTTGAGAAGACTTTCCCCTCGAAGACTATAACACCACCCTCCTCTCTGACGTCAGTACTGGTAGACCGCGGCCTTGGATCCCTGCTCCCATGCGCCTGCAGATGTTTCATTTCATTCACGGTCTTTCACATCCCTCGTGCCGTTTTACTGTACAGCTGCTGAAGACGAAGCTCATTTGGCACGGTAATCTAAGGATGCTAAGGATTGGGTCCGCGCAATGTACTTCTTGCCAAACTTCCAAAGTACATCGACATACGGATTCAGGAGTGGGCACCTTTCCTCAACCTCAGCATCATTTCGCATATATTCACGTTGACTTTGTAGTTCCCCTACCCACATCACATGGACATCGTTACCTGTTTACTGTCATCGACTGCTCCACTTGTTGGCCTGAAGCCATCCCCATGAAAACTGCAATGTCTGCATCATGTACAGTATGTAATTTTTAGGGGGGGAGCCATGTACCAACCGTGTGTCACACAATCGTACATAGTTCATTTGGTGTATATATTATGCTTGTACCTTTGCTCTTCCTTTGCACTAAAATGGACCAGATTAAACATGTCTGCTATTCTCCTATATAACAGTGTTGGTTTTTAAAACATGAAAATTATTGTTTCTTTGAACTTTTGTACATAAAGGAGAGTGTTCTATAATAAATTTACTCAGGTGCTTTCACATTGTCTTTGAGTCACCCTCCATTTTGTAAGATAGGATAGACGACACTCGACAAATACTGAAATAACCGTTTCATCAATATTCGAGATACCTCAATCATCAAAAGCCGTTTTTGAACTATTTGCTGAACTTTTCTATTCCTTTTAAGTGTTTCTTTTTTTCTTATTTCAGCTCATTATTGAGGGATAGAAATCAGAAAAAAAAATATATTAAGAAGGAAACTGCTCATAGTGCTTAAAAAATAAGAAGGAAAAAACCTGAAAACTGTACTGTTTTTCGACTAGGTTCTGCGATTCCTATTACCAAATGAAAGAACACATACGTATACAATTTTCTTTATGAATATGGTGTGAGGGAAAGCAGAAGAATAATGATATTAAAACAAATGTTTAATAATAATTCACAATAGAATATGAGTAGGATATTGACCACCATACGTAAGACATCACATGACTAATAATAATCTACGACCAACTTTTTTTTTTAATAATATAAAAGAAACCAAACCATCATAAAGTTGTAAGGAGAATGTGGCTGGAGGAAACGCTTCACTCAGAGCTTTCAACTTTCTTGAAATGGCCTTTGTTAACTTGTTAATATATCAAAGGGAAGGGGCATATAATTTGTGTTTTGGGCCAAGAATTTGGGGTAAGCTCTCATTGTAGATCTTACATGTCCCAAGAGAGTTACCAAAAATTAGAATCTAGAAACACTATTTCAGAAAACGTTGAACTATTCTTGACAATTTCATTCCAAAAACATGTTGCCTCCTTTACTTGAAGTACTTAAACAAAACCTTTTTCTTTCACAGAAATGAAATGTGCCATAATTGTTATGGAAGGAGTACAGACGAAGATTATACATTAAATCGTAGGATTTTTTCTCCTCCTGGACAGCAAAATATTTTCAGAGAAAGAGACGATATGATTCAAAATTACTTGGTCATGAAATGATATAAAGTAGAGTACTGTAATATCAGTGAAGAGTTTAACATTATTGCATCGATATAATAGGAACATCTTATGTTGTCTGCGAACATTTGTCATAGAGCTCACATGAACGTGGACCCGACAACAAATAAAATTTAGAAATTATGATCCTGGTGAAGAGAGGGAGTATGTAAAATATAATACCAGAAGATGCAACGTGATGATATACACGTCATCGTATCATTAAAACTATATAAGACTAAATATATCATTTTTAAACTGACGATATTGCTTAAAATGTTAATGATGATCGCATGTATCCCAAATACTAATTATGGAAGAAATCTTAATTTTTTTTTTTATATATTTTGCTTATGATGCAAGAACCTCTTAGTGATTTCTAATTTTCTTCAATGATGGGATTAAACATGAAGGAAGTAGCAGATGAGCCTTTGAAGAAAATACAAATCATGAAAGAAAGTAAAGGACAGCTATGAAGAGTTTCTAATATTCGATGGAAGATGTAGAGTGTGACATTAAAAGGAGGAATTGATACGAGGACAGCTTCTGAACAACTAACTTAATTCAGAGTAAACATGTATATAATCAACAGTTTATGTTAGAAAGGTTATCATTGGCATACAAGTATACAACATAACAATAAAACGACCATAGAATTTATCTTTATGTGCAGTTATTTTCAAAAATGAAGACACTGAATATCTTTTACCATTTATGAATTTAAGTAAGAGCAAGTCGTTCAGTTTTTGAAAAATGAAAAAGGGAGGAATGACTCTGTGAGTACACCACATTGAACAAATATGGATTGTAATGAGTAGGTGAGTATGGCGATTTGTTTGAGCAGGATTTTTTTAGGAGTCATACGGAGAGTCTATATTTGTGAGTAGATATTTTGAGGATTGATGCGGAGAATCTATGTTTGTGATTAGATATTTCGAGGGGTGATGTGGAGAGTCTATAATTGTGTGTAGATATTTTGAGGATTGATGCGAAGAATTTATGTTTGTGAGTAGATATTTCTAGGATTGATGCGGAGAGTTTATGTTTGTGAGTAGATATTTGAAGGAGTGGTGCAGAAAATCTATGTTTGTGAATAGTTATTTTGAGGAGTGATGCAGAGAGTCATGCTTATGAGTAGGTATATTGAGGATTGATGCAGAGAGCCAAGTTTGAGAGTGGATATTTTGAGGATTGATGCAGAGAGCCAAGTTTGAGAGTGGATATTTTGAGGAGTGATGCGGTGATTATGCTTTTGAGTAGATATTTTGAGGATTCATGCAGAGAGTCATGTTTATAAGTAGATATTTTGAGGATTGATGAGGATAGCCTATGTTTGAGAGGAGATATTTTGAGGAGTGATGCAGAGAAGAATGTTTATGACTAGATATTTTGAGGAGTGATGCGGAGAGCCTAAATTTGAGAGTATATATTTTGAGGAGTGATGGAGTGATTCTATTTTCGAGTAGATATTTTGAGGAGTGATGCGGAGAGTAATGTTTATGAGTAGATATTTTGAGGATTGATACGGAGAGCCTATTTTTGAGAGTAGAAATGTTTAGGAGTAATGCGGTGATTCGGTTTTTGAGTAGATATTTTGATGAATGATTAAGAGACCTATGTTTGACAGTATATATTTTGACAAGTGATGCGGAGAACCTTTGTTTGTAAGTAGATATTTTCAGTAGTGATGCAGAGATTCTATGTTTGTGAGAAGACATTTTGTGGAGTGACCCGGTGAATATAGCCATCTCTGTGAGAAGATATTCATTCGGATCAGCTATATGGAGGGAAGAATGCATTAAGTCCAGTCTTATGAGCAGATATGTGGAAAAAAGATCAAGTGAGTCTATCATTATGAGCTAATAGTATAGGGAATGACTAATTCAGTCTACCTTTCGAGCAGATTTATAAAGAAGTCAGCCGGCTAGTCCATCTTTGGAAGCGTAATATTAAATGAAATGACCAGTTTTTATGGCCAACGTTTTGAGCAGATACATTGAGGAATAACCTGATACCTCTATTCTTGTAAGCAGATATATGGAAGAATGACCAAGTGTTAGAAAATAAACAGACTTGGGGAACTAATTTTTCTGAGCAGATATATGTAAGAATAATTCGGTGAATCCATTCTTGTGAGCATATACTGTATATCCAGGAATGCCATGATGGATCAATCTTTGTGAGCAGATATACCGAGATATGACCTGACAAGCCGATCATTATGAAAAATTTGACAATCATTGATACTTTTATAATCGATTCTTTCGGTTTACGGTATTTTACCCGTTAAAGTGTCATAATATTAAAATAATTATGAAATTATCAGAAATGGAATACCGAACAAGGTTAGCATTCTTTAACGTATTTAAGAAATGTAACTATCGACTAATCGCGAAACTAAAGTAAGAAACTTTATAAAAGGATTATCTTTGATATAGAATATATGCAAAGATCTCAGAAACTTCGCACTTATAAGACATGAAATGGGTGTTTTTTCTTGTTGATGACACAAATCCTCTGATTTTGCGACATCACTGTTTCTAATTAATGGAAAAAAAATCTAATTCGTTATTTCTCTAGAGTTAGGAAATTTTTAAACGATCAGCAAATTACAGCCTTGGCTTTCTGACCATAATAAATTTTTTCTTAACTCCTTATGGAACTGTAAAAAATTACATCTTTAGTCCAATTAATATATGACAAAGTTTATATTGAATAGGAAGAACGAGGTGTATCCAAATTTAACAATATTGCAGTCGAATTAATGACGGACATAATAATAACAGAAAGTAAAATGTCCCTTGAAATTTCCTTTACAGATATATATATTGCTAAATGTTTCCTTATACCTTTTTTTCAGTAACAACTTAACACAAGAACCAAATATCATACTAAGAACAAAATAATTATAAACTAAAGAAAAATAAAAATAAAAAAATTCTGTAGTACCATGCTTCTTGATATATAAAAAAAGATAATTCCTTCCAACATTTCTAGGACGAAAACTTTAATCTTTGTTTACGTAAGATATGTTTTAGTGGAAGCAGTGATATTCCTTTTTTTTACAACTACAGAAAAGAAATTAGCTTTGTTAGGGAGAATAAGATGAAAGAGAAGTCTTCATGGATATTTGCCAATTACTTAAACTTTTCCAAGGCCATTCCACTTTTGTAATTTGCATAAAAGTTAAGGAGTTAATTTGTGTCTTATCTTTCGTAAAATTTATTGGTAAAGTTTGATACCGCAAATATCAGTCCTGAGTTAAATTGGATATGTGAAAAGCTTAAGAAGATGAATTTGTCATTAAATTATTACAGCATTCTCGATTCATTAAAAACATTGAATTACTTTTTAATTAACTTATTTACATTCAAATTTATCAAAGATGATAATGCTTACAATAAGAACAAATAGCAAAAGAAAACCCGTCTTTTGATGGTTTTATTTCATTTTGTAAATTTCCTGCTGCGATTTTGAAAAACCCCTTTCTTCAAGAAACCATTAAACATTGCTTAACATTCTTGTAAATCAGAGAAAAGAAAAGAACTGTAAGAATAAAAGAAAAGGTGGAAGTTCCCTTTTGCAAACGTTATGATCATCGACTTCTGCTTTGTCAATATTGATCTAAATATTTTCTTAAAAGAGGAAACTAAACAAAAGGGTTTTCTGAGTAAAAAAAAAAATTCTATTTTAGTAACGCATACCATTTTATGTCATTGTCGCCTTTCCACTTTTACAGTGTTGTGATAATATTTGTACTATAAGTAATCTAATGACATAAGAGCTAACTTAATAATCCTCTCGAAGCATTTCTACCAGATCAAACCCTGGCGTCCAACCCCCCCCCCCCCCCCCAAAAAAAAAAGAATAACTGCAATTTCCTGTTTTATTCATGGATCACAGCTCTGTCTATCGTATTTAGATTCACAACAGAGTTTTGTCAGAGGTCTGTGACTAGATTTAAAAAAAAAATTGGGGTATAAAATTTCATGATATTTGACGTGGATGTAGTATTAACAGTACATATAAATTTTTCATTCATATTACTATTCCAAACTACCGTTATTAAAGAATAAGACTCTCTCTCTCTCTCTCTCTCTCTCTCTCTCTCTCTCTCTCTCTCTCTCTCTCTCTCTCTCTCTCTCTAAAATTTTACTAAATTGAATTCCGCAACCTAAGGGGTTCATCAGTGAAATATCCAACGCTATGAGATATAGAAAAAAGGAAACATAAATCAGTGGGTCCACAGCCTTCAATTCAAGAAATTTCCAAGCACTAGCAGCTAAGCCGGAAATAAGATAAACTAGTTAGAAAGGCCAGGGTCAATGAAGAGAGAAGAGTAGCTTCAGCAAGGAAAGAAAAGCCAAAAGAATATTTTGCATATGTAATCAATAGAAAACCAATCAAAAACAATATTAGCCCATTAGGAGCCTTAAAAGGTAATCTTATAACAAATGATGTGGAAAAAGCCGAATAGACGAATGCATATTTCCCAATTATATTTACTAAGGAAGAATCAATGACCCTCCCCGAACCAGCTATTAAATATGAAGTGCCAAAACCATTAAATAGAACAACCTTTACAATGGAGGATGTCAAAAAAAAAAAAAAAAATAGAATAAAATAAAAGGACTCAGTAAGTCTAAGGCACCCGGTACAAATGATATTCATCTAAGAGAGATTATAGAACTAGAAGAAGAGCTAACCTCACACCTTTACGAAATGATCCGAATGGCAGTCAGTGAAAGAAAGGCGCCATAAGGCTGGAGACTAGTCAATGTGCATTCCATCCACAAGAAGAAACCAAAAGAAGAACTTGGTAATTACGGACCTGTTTGTCTAACCTCAGTGCCTTGCAAAAATTTTTAATCAATTATCGTAGATTCATCAGTAGAACATATGTACTGTACAAAAACAATCTTCTAATAGACAGCCAACATGGTTTTAGACAAAAAGAGATCATGTGGGACATATCTCTTGGATTTTTCTCACAACCTGTTTAGCATTTAGGACAAAAGCAGGACACTACACACCATATACCTAGAGTTTGTAAAGACTTTCGACAAAGTTCCTCATAAAAAATAATGGTTAAAAATATAACACTAAGCAGCATTGACGACCCAAATGAATGGATCGAAGATTGGCTAACAAACAGAGAACAGAGAATTGTAATCAATGGAGAAGCTTCAGAGTGGACACCTTTTACAAGAGAGGTACACGAAGGATCCGTCATTGGCCCATTGCTATATCTGATCTACATCAACGACTTAGATTTAGGATTAACTAGTAGAATGGCATAATTTGCTGACGATACTAATCTAAGCATGAATACTGCGAACTCGGAAGCCGTAGAAGCTTTAGAAGAGGATCTAATGAAGCTAGGAGAATGGTCCAGAAAATGGAAAATGCCTTTCAACTGTGGGAAATGTAAAGTCATCCCCATAGATTATAGTAACTCACAATCAGATTAGTCAATGCTGGTTGATGAAATGGAAAGTGTGGACACGAGGAAGATCTCGGTATTATTATTAGCAAGGATTTGAAGCTCAATAAAAGGTAGAAAGAAAGCATAAAAACTAATAGGTTATATGAAGAGGCAATCAAAATACAGAAACGACACTGTACTACAGCTGTACACATAACTTAGACGACCCCATTTACA
>NC_090729.1:13921710-13925292 GCF_036898095.1 Palaemon carinicauda
AGTAATCTATTGATTTTATCCTCCACCTTAAATATAGGTTGATATGTTGGAACACCTATTTCAACAAATATAGTTGTATCTTTAAGAATATCATCCATTTTCTGTACATAGTCATTTTTGTTTATTATCACCGTGCCTCTTCCCTTATCCGGTCTGGTTATGACAATGTCTGGGTTATTGGATAAGGTTTAAGTAACATATAATCATCTTTACGAAAGAAAGGAAACCAGTTATTACATAATTTAGAGAAAGTTTTGTGAGCAATACTTTGCAAGTCTCTCTGCAAACCGGGTAAGTCACCTGGGAGTTGTAACGACCGAAGTCGTCCAAAAAGGATTTCTAGTGGCAAATAAAAATTACTAAAACTTGGTTTAAAATTTGGTAAACAAAAATCAAGGCCCAAAGACAAGATAAATTCTTCTCTCTTAGATAAAACATAGTTAGAATAATTAAAAACAGTGGTTTTGGAGTCTACGAATTTTGGGATCTGGATACCTAAACGTTCTAGTTTTCTAAAATGAGTATTTTGAACATTTTCTGAATAAGAGTTAACAGTTTTGGTAAGTACATGTTTTACATAAAGAAAGTCGATAAATGATACAGTATTTTCTATGATATTATACAGAGATTTTGATGTATCCTTATGTTTAGTAATAAGCTTTTCCTTGTGTCTGATCTCGATATCCAAAAGTTGTCGAGTGGCATCATAGTAGAACTGGGAGTGATAAAGTGTAGTGCGGTAGACTTTAAACTTGACGAAATTGGGAGTGATATTGTTAAGTCTGCAGTATTGGAGGAAATCCAAATCGAGTTGTGCCTTCAGACCTCTTCTTAGTGAAGTCTCCAAATGTTTTGGAGTCGTTGGCAATTAAACAGCTTGTGCCCCCACTAAAATGGTCAGACTTCTTCCACAATTCTATATATAGCATAGTTGACGTCCTCCTTCCCAAACCAGACAACGTCACTCAGTTTTTAGCTCCATAATGATAGGTACTTTGAGCATTCTTCACTTTTTGATTTTATATATGTATATAATTTTTCCTTTTTTTCCTTTCATTTTTTAAATGATTATATTTAACTTTTACGTTGTTCTTTTTATATTAATATCAATACTGAGTCTTTTTTAATTTGTATATTTTGTATATTTTACAGCCCTGATGATGAGACCCAAAGTCTCGAAAATTTGGAAAATAAATATATGATGCTACGCTGGCTTTTCTCCATCCTATTTATACTAAATCTACGGCGTTCCAGATGCCCCAACCTTCCTGCATATTTGAGGACTAAATTTGGGCAGCAGACTCTTCGTACCTATCGACATTTGGAGACTTCACTAAGAAGAGGTCTGAAGGCACAACTCGATTTGGATTTCCTCCAATACTGCAGACTTAACAATATCACTCCCAATTTCGTCAAGTTTAAAGTCTACCGCACTACACTTTATCACTCCCAGTTCTACTATGATGCCACTCGACAACTTTTGGATATCGAGATCAGACACAAGGAAAAGCTTATTACTAAACATAAGGATACATCAAAATCTCTGTATAATATCATAGAAAATACTGTATCATTTATCGACTTTCTTTATGTAAAACATGTACTTACCAAAACTGTTAACTCTTATTCAGAAAATGTTCAAAATACTCATTTTAGAAAACTAGAACGTTTAGGTATCCAGATCCCAAAATTCGTAGACTCCAAAACCACTGTTTTTAATTATTCTAACTATGTTTTATCTAAGAGAGAAGAATTTATCTTGTCTTTGGGCCTTGATTTTTGTTTACCAAATTTTAAACCAAGTTTTAGTAATTTTTATTTGCCACTAGAAATCCTTTTTGGACGACTTCGGTCGTTACAACTCCCAGGTGACTTACCCGGTTTGCAGAGAGACTTGCAAAGTATTGCTCACAAAACTTTCTCTAAATTATGTAATAACTGGTTTCCTTTCTTTCGTAAAGATGATTATATGTTACTTAAAACCTTATCCAATAACCCAGACATTGTCATAACCAGACCGGATAAGGGAAGAGGCACGGTGATAATAAACAAAAATGACTATGTACAGAAAATGGATGATATTCTTAAAGATACAACTAAATTTGTTGAAATAGGTGTTCCAACATATCAACCTATATTTAAGGTGGAGGATAAAATCAATAGATTACTCAAAAGTCTCAAAGATCAAAATATTATAACTGAAAACACTTACCAAGAATTATTTTGTTCAGGTTCATCCTATGGTGTGTTATATGGACTTCCTAAATTCATAAAGATGGTGTTCCTTTACGACCAATTTTGGCGGCATACAATACCCCAAATTACAAGATAGCAAAATTCTTGGTACCATTGCTACAGCCATTTGCAAATAATGAATACGTTTTACTCAATTCTGCTAACCTTGTACCTGATATTCTACCACAGGATGTTGACTTATATATGGTGAGTTTGGATGTCGCATCTCTTTTTACGAACATACCGTTGCAGGCGACGGTTGACATCATTTTAGATAAGATTTTTTACGAGGAAAATATTTTATATCATGGTTTTAATAAGGATAATTTTAAGAAACTCCTAGAAATTGCAGTGCAGGGACACTCACTTTATTTTTAACAATAACGTTTTTAAACAAGTTGATGGTGTTTCGATGGGGTCACCACTTGGCCCAGTTATGGCTAACGCTTTTATGTGCTCTTTCGAGGAACAGATGCTGGATGGGTGTCCCCTATCATATCGCCCTCTCTTTTATAAGCGATATGTGGATGACACTATTGCTCTATTTAGGTCTAAAGAAGCAGCTGAAGCCTTCTTGCAATATATCAATGGCCTACATCCTAATATAAATTTCTCAATTGAGCATGAACAAGACAACCAACTTGCTTTTTTAGATGTTTTAATTACAAGGACAGAACATGGTTTTAATACAAGCGTCTTTAGAAAAAAGACGTTCACAGGTCAAGGTACAAACTATTATAGCAGTTGTTCCAAGATTTTTAAATTAAATAGTATTTCCACGCTGTTACACCGTGCTTATACGTTATCTTCCAACTGGCATAACTTCCATAGTGAAATCCAATTTTTACTAAAGTTTTTTAAAAACAATTCGTATCCTCCAGCCTTAATCTTGAAATATGTCAATAACTTTTTAAATGATAAATCTCAGCCACGTCAACTTGCACCGAACGTGCCTAAATTATTAATATATGCCTCTATACCTTTAATTCATTCTAACACATTTAAGGTGCAACTACAAAATGTCATTCAAAAAACTTTTCCGGCAGTGAACCTTAAGTTAATAGAAAAAAAATCCTAAAACTCTGGGTTCTTTGTTCTCCCACAAAGATAAACTTCCGACTTTGATGCGGTCTTTGGTGGTATATTGCTTTACTTGCCCGAAATGTAAGATCGGGAAATACGTGGGAGCCACCAAAAGACTGCTCAAGGTCAGAATCGATTCTCATCTCGGAGTCAGTCACCGTACAGGATGTACTTTGAAAACTAAAGAATTTTCCAATATACGTGAACATTGTAATAAATGTAAAACATCATTTTCATATAAGGATTTTCGTATTGTCACCCAAG
>NC_090729.1:13928292-13930792 GCF_036898095.1 Palaemon carinicauda
TAGAAAATATAGGACTGTGTAAGACTGGCTCACTACTCAAAAAATATTTTAAATGTCCAAATGCTGCCTGACATCTCTCATCCCATTAGTACTTCTTTTTAGGGTTGGTAAGAATATGTAAAGGGGCAGCTACTGAAGCAAAATTACGACAGAACTTCCTGTAATATAAAACCATACCTACAAAACTTTTAAGGGTTCTTAGGTTCTGGTTAGTCAAGAATGGCACTGCCATTTGCAGTTTTAGGGCCTGACATTACCTCCACACACAATATGTCCCAAGTAACTGTAGCTTGACCAAAAACACATTTTTGTAAAGTTATTGTTAACTGGTCTTCTCTTAATCTATCAAAAAGCATATTCAAACGTTTCAAAAGATCTTCTCAAGAACCTCCCATTACCAATATATCATCTAGATATGCAAATACTCCCTCTTGACCCTGAATAGTGTAATTAATTATGGGTTGAAATGTGGATGGGTTATTTGTTAAACCAAAAGGCATTACTTCATACTGGAATAACCCAAAAGGAGTTATGAAAGCTGATATAAGCATGGCTCTAGATGTTAACTTCACCTGATAATACCCCTTGAGGAGCTCTATCTTAGCTGCATACTTTAATTATCCTACAGAGTCTATAAGGTCATCTAGACGGGGTAAAGGGTAACTATCCTTAACAGTAGCAGAATTTACTGTCCTGTAGTCTGTACACAGTCGCAGGCTGCCATCCTCCTTTGGTACCAATAGACATGGAGACACCCATGGTGACTTGCTTGGTTTAGCAAAACCGGCTCTCAAAAGATATTCCACTTTTTCTTTCATCACTAGTTTCTTGGCCGGGCTGATGCGATAAGGGTGTTGTCATATGGGAGCAGTTCCTAGTAGAAGTTCGATGTCATGGGTGAGGACTGTACACTGAACTGGATTTTCCCCCATAAAGTTCTGGGTAAGAGTAAATATGATTTTGAAGTCCTTCTGATTGAAAAGGAGAAAGATGTTGACATGAGTTTTGAAAGTGTTTCAGAGCAGCACATTTATCTACAAAACTCCACGAATAGATGAATTCAGGTTCACCTACTTCAGGTTTGTGGTTTTTTTTTGCCATAACATTAACATTTAGAATTTTCTCTCCATAACCAGTTTCAGTATTCGTGGAATGATACCTTTAAAGCAGATTGGCATGAATAATTTGAGTACTTTTCCTTCTATCAGGGTTTTCAATCACACAGGTATGGTTATTGACATTTTTAACTACTTTATATGGACCAAAGAGTACTTGGACACATAAGAGTTAATGAATATTGGTTACCACCTTTCGCCTTGGGCAAGGGTCCAACACAGTCTACTACTAATTTCTCAAAGGGCTCATGTGGAACTAATATAGGCTGTAAAGGGGCTTTAGGAATTACTTGGTTAGGTTTGCCAGCTAATTGGCATACATGCCATGTCTTTATGAAATCTCCTATGCTTTTCCTCAAATTAGGCCAATAGAACTTATCAAGTATTCTATAGTAAGTTTTGTATTCTCCCAAATGACCACCTGGTCCATCATAAGCAATTTCCATTATATGAGTGGGTACTGAATAAGGAACAATAATTTGGTATTTCTCACTCCAGGTATCAAGATTTGAATAGTTTGAAGGATGGTAAAAATGCATTAGGATACCATTATTATGATAAAAAGAAGGGGATTTATTCAAAGATTTTATATCAACAGCCTTATCATGCAAACAAGATAAAGACTGATCTGACCTCTGGGCAGCTATTAGTTTATCTCTAGACATTACCTTAGCTAAGAAATCAATAAATACTTCAAAGTCATTTACCTTTTCTCCTGTTTGGGACCGAGTGACTATATGTGTTGGGGCTTCTTCAGAATCTACCTTCTCATCGTCCATCAACGGTTTGTTCAAAACTACCCTATCATCCATGGGGGTATCAGTGACAATTAAATTTGGTACAATTAATTTCCCGGCTAAATCATTACCCAATAGCAATGAAACTCCTTTTACCGGCAATTCTGTATCAGTCACCTCTAATTCAACTTCCCCTTTTACAAGTGGACAATCTAGGTAAACACTGCAAGGGGAATGGATGAGATTCAAGTAATATCCCTTACAACCACCTTCCCACCAGTTAGATTGTTCTCAACATTAGGTAAAGCCTTACTATGCAACAAAGTTAAAACAGCTCCAGTGTCTCTTATTATAGTGACCTTAGACTTCTGTTCTTTCTCCCCCAAGGCTATTATGCCTTCAGACTTAAAATCAACAAACACATCTGGTACATTTGCTTGCACATGCGAAACAGGTTTACTCTGGGAGGTTGAAAATTTTACGTTGGGTTTCATAAAAATATTATGATAGTTAATACATAAGTCCATTCCTAATAAAAGAGCTGAGGTTTTTGTAAAACCAGTTTCAGGAAAATTCCAGATTCCGGATGAAAATCTCAATTGTACTGATAATCCTAAATGTAGTTTTTGTAAGAAAGAAGGACATAAT
>NC_090729.1:13933292-13973292 GCF_036898095.1 Palaemon carinicauda
AAGAGGAAGAGAAATAAGACTGAATAGTTTAGCCGAGGGTACCCTCAAGCAAGTTATCGTTAAAATTAGCCCGTGACATTTTCTCGGAATCAAAATTTGTATTTGTTAACATCATACTGTTTAGGAAATTTTAACAAATCTTTTTTTAAAAGGAAAGTAGTTTTGTTTTATTCGAGTTCGAGGAACCCAAGCAGTGGAAAAGGTAACTTCGTCCCAAGGCAACAAAAAGCAATTTCACGAAGGGTACTGAGACAGACTAAACATAAGACTTAATTAAGAGAGGTAAAGAGTTGTGGCGATCTGTAAATACTAGACATAGGACTTAAGAGAGGCAAAGAGTTATGGCGATGTGTGAATGGAAAGTGCAAACGAAGGAGACATGTTTCATGAGATGGATGTCCATCTAATGATCATGATCCTGTACCAGATCTTACAAAGTCAGCGGCTACCGTATCAATGATACCACCTCGAGAATGTTTGGAGAAAAAATTATGATTTAGATTTGACCGAATTATAGGCTACTGTGTCAGGGAAGAAACATGACTGTACACAAAAAGACCTATAGTGTTGGCGTTCGTTCCTCCAAGTGATGTTATGAATGTATTTTAAATGTTTACAAGATGTAATTCCTGACGAGGTTAATGATTTGGTGTTTTACTTTGAAGACACTTGGTTAGAAAGGCATTGCAGTAGAAGATGCAGAGATGCTATGTTCCTCCCAACTGTCTGGAGTGTATGTGAACATATTGTCAGTGAACATTCGCATACTAATAATTCGTTAGAGGTGTGGGATCGGGTAATGCACATGCAATTGGCCGAGTGTATTCTGCAATTTCAAAATCGTAGACATTTTAAAAGTTGAACAGAATCATATATCAAATGAAGTTACCAAAATAGATACTGGGCAGCCCTATAATATACCACCTAAGCTTTAGAGACTAATCTATAGTACATATCGAAACAACAAATGTAAAGGAAAAACACAGGGAGCTGGGCAAGATTGATTCAATGTAAGATCAAGTGTACTACAATGTAGAGTACTGTCCCCATTGCTTTTAATACTTTACATGGATAAATGTATGTGAGAAATATATGGAGATAGAGTACTGTCCCCATTGCTTTTCATACTTTACATGGATAAATGTATGTGAGAAATATATGGAGACGACGAAAGGCCTATTATTTTACCATATGCAAAGGATAAAGCAGTTGTAACAGATAATGAAGAAGATATCTAAAGAGCTCTGTCAAAGTAGAATGAACTTTTATCAGCTATTGGCAAGAAAATAAATAATGGAAAAACAGAGATAAAGGTTGCGTTTAGAGATTAACATGAAATAAACATCTATATAGATAACCAACAACTCAAACACTGTAGGCATTTCAAATATCCTAGAGTAATGTTCAGTCAGGAGAACAACTCAAAAAATTGAAATATAGTTTTAAAATAATAATATTTACCACTAACAAATTCATGTTATAGCCACTTTTAAAAGATAGCAACATCTCCAGAAGAGTCAAATTCCTTAACTACATATCAATAGAAAGACATGGGTCCTAATTACCAAGACCAAAAGTCATCCGCAGGCAGCAGAAATACAAGTCCTTCGCTTAGATACGCCGAGTCAAGAGAATTAACAAAATGAGAAATGATTATATCAGAGAAAAGCTTGGCATTAAATGTATTCTGCATCTGAAGGAAAAACGTCAACTACGATGGTATGGGTTGTAAGTTTAAGCTATTTACTGAGAAAGCCACTGCTTTTCTGATGAGCATCTATTCTGATGTTACTGGAACTGAAACCAGACACCTTAACCTTTACATTTACGTTCCCTTTATATGTACCCCAATCAAGTTACCTATTCTGTTTACTGTCTTGCCTCGTTAATGATACACTTTTGAAAGAGATCGAAATTCCTAACGAGTTTTCTTTTGAAGGAAAAATAACTTTCGTAACTGTTCTCATTATAAAGGACATCTGATCCTCGGGAAGCGTTAGAACACTAATACTTTTCTTTTAAATTCTTTGTCTTTTCGGCTCATATAATTTTTATCGAAAATATTTCAGGAATGGTGTGTGTCTCTTTCCAGAGGATTTTTTTTTCTTAATTTTAGATAAGTAAGAAATCACGAAAATTTGTAGTTAGGGAAATAGAATCTATTTTCTCTGCAGGTTTCTCTCATAACAGTTCGGTTCTCATTCTCACTAGAGCAACACTACAAATTCTTGATCATAAAACTTTTCTTCTGCAAAGTACTTGGAGAGAAATACAAGAGTGAGAGAAGGTTTTCAGAAATATCGAAGTCTATTGAAAGATTTTACGAAATAAAACCAACATCAGTCTTTAAATATAATCTTGAAATTCAATTGGATATATCCTTTGACCTCACTGACTAGTGATAAATGATTGATTAATCATACATCAATTAATTTTCTCTTTTAAATGAGGTTTAAATCTCTCTCTCTCTCTCTCTCTCTCTCTCTCTCTCTCTCTCTCTCTCTCTCTCTCTCTCTCTCTCTCTCTCTCCGTGTAGCATAATATGCAGGAATGGTTTAGATATATAGTTTATTTTCTTTAATTCTCTAGAATAAAAAGGAATTGGAAAAAAAACTGCGCCATGCAAGAAATCCTACAGACTGTTATCAACCAAAATTTCATAAGGGAAAATGTATTGGAACCTACTTCATATGTAAAAACTAGATACTTCTGAACTTCCTTTTTTTTTTTTTTTTTTTTTTTTTGTGTTGATAGATTTTAGCACAAAGAAAATTGTTCATGAAGACCATTAATCTTCCAAGAAACTGTGTTGCAATAAAACTCTTTTGACTAGTTTCTTTTATGATGCGATATGATGCTTAGGTGGAGAAACACTTGCACTCTGACTGAATTATATATACGCTATCATTCAAATTCATGATTATCAAAGTTCTGCAAATTATCAATTATGCATTTCCGTCTACAACACGATCTCTCATGCAAATTTGAATGACTGAGGGTGGTCAGGCTAATATATGTTTATCCGAAAAAAGGCTCTTTATTTTTTTTTTTCACTTTATCGATTTGATTTGCTATTCATGACATCATTTGATGCCTTCTTTGAGGAAGCATAATAACAATGTTTATAGGACGGAAATTAAGAAGATATGAAGAGGTGAATAATATTAAAAAAGAATGAGTATTAGACAAATATTTTCCAGTGGTATTGAAAACATTTGTCTCATTGGTTATAGATTTTCATGAGCTTTTTTTTTCGTTGTTATTTCGTGTAACATTCTTATTTATATACTTCGCCAGAATTGTTTTTAGAGACTGTTTACATAAACACCTTGATTTTGTTTGTCTGTCTATATGATATATAAATATAAACTTCAGCATAAGTTTACGCTAATTGTTTCAAGCATGTAATTTGTTATTTATTTAGCTTCAAGAGTACCCAGTCACCTTAAATATTTTCTATCTAGTTCATGGATATAGTGAAAATCACCTAAAATATTTGTTTTTCTGGCCAATTTCATTTCGAATTAGACCTTTGTTATGGTGACCTTTTAAAGGGTTGCTTTCAGTCTGTTGAGTTATTCAAATAACACGCCAGTGAAGTGGACGTAACAAAACGATATCTATTTTCATGATGATATTCTTAGGATTCTCTGCTGAAATAATGTGAATATTAGTCAGTGGAAAAAAAAAAAAGAAAGAAAAAAAAAAAAAAAAAAAAAAAAAAAAAAAAAAAAACATATCGTCCAAATCCCAGATTTTGGCCTCTACTTTGTGTTTGGAACTTGGACCATTATTGTCAGTTATTGTTACTATAAATTTACTGAGAAACGTCATAAATATTATGTGAGGTGATCTACTTTGTTGTTGAGTAATAATAACTTCTGGCCCTAAATTTTGTTTCGGAGTTTTTCATTGTAGCCAAACGAAGTATATGTGTTTCAAGCATTTTTAATCGTAATTTTCTGTGAATAAATTTTCCTACTAGTTGTTCCTCCGTCTTATCACTAATGTGTTCTTGTTCCTTTCGTTTAATACAACGCTTTTTTTTTTCTTCTTTTACTATAGAGCCTGTTAGTGAATTGACTTTTATATATACTGATGGCTCCAAATCTGATGCTGGCGTTGGATTTGGAGTATATGGTAGTTCTTTTAACTGTAGAGGGGCACTTCCTCTTGTATTTTCCACATATGCTGCCAAACTAAATGCATTACTAACCGCTAAAGAGTAATTAGCGTTGGAGGAGGTTGGTAATTTTACCATTTTCGGGATGCAAGGAGTCTCCTTCAAGGTTTAGAAGTTTTTCATTCCAGTAACCCTTTAGTTTCAAAGATTTTAGAAAGGCTTTTCATATATGGACTGAGAGGTATATCATTTAAATTTTGCTGGGTTCTGGTCCACGCAGGTGTGTTTGGAAATGAGGAGGCAAATTCACTGACTGAGAATGCTGTAGCCGAGTTATAACCAAGAAGGTATCCCATTCCTCGAAAGGATTTTTTACCTAAAATTAAGAATTTTATTTATAATAGTTGGCAACAGAATTAGTATAGTTTAGCAAAAAATTATATCCAAGAAATAAGTAATATTATATCCACTTGGCGGTTTAACGGATGCCCCGGAAGTGGGAGACTACTCTTTGTTGTCTCTGCGTTGACTTTTTGCTGGCTGGCCAACATAAACCATATTGTGCGAATTGTGTGATCCCCAAAGACAGTGTGGCATTTGTTAACTAAATGCACCCAATATAGCAAAGGAAGAAATAGATATCTGTTTGAGGCTCAAGGTGAGGATGGAAAGTTCATCCTTGCCATGATCCTTGGATATGATGTATCGTACAATGCTAAAGACATTTTCGAATTCATTGAAGAATCAGCTATTTTAAATACCATTTAACTTTATGATATTTCACTCTCTCTTTATAATAAATAATATTGGCGTCAATGGCCTTCGATATGTCAGGATGTAAGAAAACTTCAAATGATTTATTCATTAAATTGTCTAGTGCGAATTAGACGCAGTTCAATCAGGGTATGGCTAAAACATACGTGATAGCAAATATATATATATATATATATATATATATATATATATATATATATATATATATGTATATATATATGTATATATATATATATATATATATATATATATATATATATATATATATATATGTATATATATATATATATATATATATATATATATATATATATATATATATATATATATATATATATATATATATATATATATATATATATATGTATATATATATATATATATATATATATATATATATATATATATATATATATATATTTCTCTTATATATATATATATATATATATATATATATATATATATATATATATATATATATATATATATTTCTCTTTTTTTATTTTTTTTTCTTACTGTGATTTGTCTTATGCAGAACTCGAATGACTTGCTTGTCACTTTTTCATTTTTCCCAACGTGGTTGGTGTTTTGGTAGCTCAATTAAATGAAATGGTAGAGCTGAAGTTTGTTGCAGTTAAGATAAAGATTTTTTCATTCTTGCGTTCGGTAATCTATCTAAATCGGTCTCTGATTAAAACTCTTTCCATGTGCTATAGCTAAAGAAGGCTATGATAGATAGGTTTCATTGTATTAAGTTCCGTAAGCAACTATGTTTTCTCATTCTCATGATAATATTTCCTCTCCCTCCTTTTTTTTTTTTTTTTTTTTTTTTTTTAGGTGGTTGATAATCCAAAGATTGGTACTTTTGGAAAATTAAATTACCAATCTTTATTTTCTTATAAGTTTGTTTTTATAACCAAATACGGTGATTATTCATGAAATCAATAAAATTGTACAGTCGAATAGTTGATTGATATATTCATAAATAAAATTATCATTCTAATGTTTTAGTTACATATCCTCAATCACGGTATTATGCATTAATAAATGATACATTCATTTATCAAAAAGAAACATACAGGGGAGATTCTTCTCTCATGCATTGCATTTAATTTTTTTACCATATCTACTCATTAACCAATTTTCTTTATAAGTTTTGTCCGTTTTCTCTTTCTGTCTAGTTTTTAAACTTTCTTTTCTTGAGTACAGTTATTGATATACCCCGCTTCCCATTCTTTTTCCTTTCAACTCAAGTACATAATATCTAAAACTAATAAGCAGATACTTAAAGGTTTTAAGTGGCATTGAGTTTATTAGAATTGACCAATCCTCGACCCCCTGTTAATCAAAACCCCAATTTCTGTTTGTTGGCAGATTTCTCCTTTGAAAAAACCTTCCTTGTATTACCCCCGAATTTAAGCTAATCTTTTGCATGTAATGTCCTCTGTCTAACGGTATATTTTATTGACAGTCATAATTAGCACGTCAACTACAACCTATATTACGGAAAAGATGCTTTCCTGGCGTATAACAACGCGATTCATCTGACACAAAGGGAGATAGGAGTTGAAAGATCCCATTGATGCCACTTTTCATTTCTAGGATTTACAAAAATCCATCTCTTCCAAATCAATGATTTTTATATGCAAAGAATTTCTCATTCAAAGGATATAAAAGATTAAAATTGCCTTTGCCGATGATAAACATTATTTGGCTTGATGTATAAGGCACAAATGTGTAGAGATGTAAGAATTTTTTTTTTTAAGTTGGCCATCTTAAAAGATTACGTTAGACAACTTAAATTAAATTTTCTTACTGTTTCTCAGCACATGTTTTTACTGCCATTTCATTTGTTTATTTATATATTTATATACATGATAGTTTGTTGCTTTATTGCGATACTCCATTCAATGGAAAAGATAGTAGATATAAAGTTTACCGTGAGTCTTCCAAACAATTTCTCTTATCTCATTCCCTTTCCTGAATGAATCAAGAGTTTTGGTTTTGTTTAATTTCGGACAACTTTGTATGCAAATAATTTTGATGTAATTTTTGTGAATTTCTTGTCGATTCGCAAAAATTAGTTAAACGATACAGATCTATTCTTCAAAAACAGAAACTGTTTTATTTTTCTTTTGTTTCCAGTATCATCATTATCCCACTTTTTTATTTTTTTCTTATTTAACATTCTCTTTTCTTTTCCATTCTATCATAATTTCTTTCTGTCATTCTCAACATTTCCTCTGATGTAAGAGCAAAATTTATAGACGTCCTAAAATTCTTACGTTTTCCCCAAATGGGACATTGCGATTCTTCGGTTTGGATTCATGGAGAAATATTTTATGATTATGAGTTACGAAACCAGCGAGTGCAACCTTCCGTCGGCTAACCGGTGGCTGCATTTCTTTCGTTCATTTATTATATTTTAGGAGATTTGTCTTTTGGGGTATTTTTGTTTTCTATCTGTTAAGGATGTTTTTTCCATATGAATTTTGATACACTTCGCTGTTGTAGGATATCCCTTAAACACCATCTTTGATTTGTTTGTGAAAATCAGTGATCATATCTGTTGATTACTTCCATCAAGGCGGTTATGCGATGGAGTCGGTTTAATTATTTTTCTCTGTGTCTGCGGAAAGGATTAAGTCAAAATTACTTGGCTGATTTGGATGAAATTTTAACCAAAGATAGACCTTAGGTCAAAGATAACCCCATGGAATTATGGAGCTGATCCAGATCCGGATTCTAGATCTGCATTTGCACTCTTCTTGTGTCTATGGACACTAATACGCCGTGACTACCAGCCGAATTTTGACGAAATTCTCACCCTGGATAGATCTTTGACCATGGACGACCCGATTAAATTTTGGAGATGATCCGGATCTTGATTCTAGTTTATCTGCTAATTTATTTGGAAATCAAATCGCCCACAATTACATATACAAATCTGGCTATATATCAGTTTAACGAGATCGGTGTTACTGTATGGATATGAGTCTTGGTATGACAATGAAACAATATCCAAAAGATTTTGTAGATTTGAGAACAAAACCCCTAAAAGAATATTAGGAGTTGAATGGCAGGACAGGAATCGAAACTCAACTATAAGAGAGATAACTCGAGTGCTATATGTGGATGACATCGTGGTGAGGGGTAGATGGAGGTGGTTGGGCATGCTCTTCGCTTTCCACAAAAGGGATTAGCTTACCAAACTTATATATGGGTTCTTCAAGGCACTAGAAGAGTTGGAAGACCAAGCCCAAGGACTAAGGACTATGAAGCATGAAGTAGGAGAATATGAGCTGAGAAGTATTTATTCAAAATCTCAGGTTAGAGACGATTGGCGAAATTTAACCGAGGCCCTTTGATTCAATAGGCTTAAGAGTTGATGATGATGACTGTGTTTGTGGACAGGATTATGTCAAAACTACTCGACAGATTTTTACGAAATTTCCACAACAGATAGATCTTACGTCATGGACGACCCCATTGCATTTTGGAGATGATCTGGATCCGGATACGGATATGCATTTTCCACCATTTTTAAAGATAAAAAAATAACTATTTTGACAAAATTTTCACCAGAAAAAGATCTTAAATGATGGGCGACCCCATTGAACGTTGTATATTATCTGTATCTGGATCCGCATTCTAGATCGAAATTCGTCTTATTCGCCATTTCAAAGATATTGTCAAAACTCATTGACGGATTTTGACGAAATTTCCATCTCAGATACATCTTAAGCCACGGATAACTCCATTAACCTTTGGCTGACTTAAAAATCTCTGATTGCTATTGTTGTGTACTGTGATTGATATTCCTATCTGCCTTTGCTTCTCAACCTTTATCAGTTTAAACTTCATGTTAGCTTCTGAATATAAATTAAGAATAAACATAAACGGAATATTATTTTAGAAGATTACAGTACCACAACACACAGCAACAACAAATGTAACCATTTCTAGTCCACTGTAATTTGGATTTGTTGAGTTTTTATTACAATGCTGGCCAGTCCTAAAAGAAATGCTGGTGGAACTGATGAATTTAACATTGATAAGAAAAGTACTATTTTTTAGTAATAGGAGATAAAACTTCACTATCTTGGGGTATCTAATACCAGTATAACTACTTCCTTTTAAATCTTACCAGTTGTTAATGAAATATTCTATTCCTTTTCAATACTATCAACATCTGTGTGTTAAGTTAAAACTAATTGAATCCAGATATAGATATTAGATATCTAATGACTAATGAAGCATATATGATACAAACGCTAAGCTTTACTGAAACTAAATATATTCATTTTCATTGGGAGCTAATTGACTATCTTAAAAAAAAAAAAATAATATTGTCTTGCTTGAGCCTAGTTATCCAGACCCATTGAGACACCGTTGGCCTTTTTTTCTAAATTAAAATGTCCTTGAAGAAATCGATAAGGGAAATTGGAATTTATATAACTATCTTCAGAAGAACTACTATGGGTTTCACAGACAGTGCAAGTGCGTTTTTTTTGCAATTATTCTGTAACGAACAGTCGTATCAATACGAGATGTTGCTATAGGGTATTACACCCAGTGAGGAAATTTATAGGGGTATAATGAATCGTTAATTATTAATCATAAAGACACTTGCCCCTATGCCAAAGGGCAAAATCTCAATCATCCAGTCACAAAACCGAACAATAATATACAGAACCTCTACCTCCACCCCCTCCCTCCCTCTCCTTTCATCCCTCACCTGCTCTCCCCCTGCTTCAAGCTATCTCTCCACCTCCACGCCATCCATCCCTCTCCGTTCTTTTCCTTCCCTTCATGCTCTCTTTCTGAGAAGGTAGCTTAAGTTGCAACTTAATTTGTATGGTTTTTTTTATATCAAGCACTCTATCTATTTATCTATCTTATCTAACTATAATATTTATTGTTGTAGATATGGAACAATTCAATCGGTTGTTACCTATCAGATGACTGACTGCGTTATTCACTGGTTTGCTCATATATCTCTCTCTCTCTCTCTCTCTCTCTCTCTCTCTCTCTCTCTCTCTCTCTCTCTCTCTCTCTCTCTCTCTCTCTCTATGGTGTTGGTTATGTAAATAATTATTAGATTGATAGAAAAAAAATCGTAAAATATTATGTTTAAATCAAAGCAACATTCAGAGAGAGAGAAAGAGAGAAGGAAAGACGTAGGGCAGCTGAGGGAAGAAAGAAGAGGGGAGGAAGAAAATGGGGGTTGGAGGTGAAGGGGGTCGTAGGCAGGTGGAGGTCTTCCAACCTGGTGTTCGTTTTCTTGCTTGGCTAATGAGTTTTGCCTCTTGGTATAGGTACAAAAGTCTTTATTATTTACAATAAATGATTCATGATACTCGTATAAATTTCCTTACGGGGTGTAATACACTATAGTAAAATCTCGTACTGATATGAGTGTTCGTTACAGAATAATTGCAAAAAATCGCACTTGCACTGTCTGTGAAACCCATAATATTTGGAGAGAGTTTTCTGGTACTCGTAATAATTTCTCTGAAATTATCTTTATGAAGGTACCCTCAGGCGACTACTGCTGATAAATTGTTTTTATTTTACATCTGTGTTTGGTGTATTCACCCTTTGGGTACTACAAGATATAGAATAACTCTCAGATGATTGCTTGTACATTTATTTACATGTATTGAAACAAATGCCATTGCTTTACCTTGCAACTGTTTTAATTCTTGCATTACACGAGTTATGAAATGGAAGATAAAGGTGTCTGGTTTCAGTTCCAGTATCATCAAAATAGATGTCACCAGAACGTCAGCCTGGCAAACCGAAACCCCCACTGTGGTGCCCAATCATAGCAGTGGCCTCCCAAGTAAACAGCTTAACCTCACAGTTACGGGCTTGGAACGATTTACTGCCATGTAAATGCTAGGGCCAACACGTTACCACATTTACGAAGATGAGCGAGGTTAACCTGAGGAAAAAAAGACACGTTGCCATAATCCCAGCTTCTGGCCCTACTAAATTCTTGCAGTATTCTCCTTTGGGAATCGAGAATTTATTGAATGATGATCTCCTCTAAGGGCCACAGTCAGAAATTCTATTTAATGATCTATTTTTTTTTTTTTAGGGGGGGGGACCAGACCAACTTTCTGTTTTATTCTTATAGTTTTGGTTTTTTCAACATTTCTTTATTGATGCATTAACTATTTGACTTCCTGTTATTTTTCTATTTCATCTTTATGTTCTTCCATTATTTCTGATTCCTTACTTATTTCCCCGCCGAGCAGGATTGTAGTCTGGCTAACAACAATAATAATAATAATAATAATAATAATTATTATTATTATTATTATTATTATTATTATTATTATTATTATTATTATTATTATTATTATTATTATTATTATTATTATTATTATTATTATTGAAATTAACTATGTAAACGTGTTTGTTGTAGCTCTAGTCCAACTGATTACCGCCCAATTTCTATAACTGCCATAATATCTAAAGTTTTTGAACGGCTTCTGGCAAAATGTTTTAATATGTTTGCTGAAGGTATTCAACTGTTCCTTAGTTTGCAATTTGGGTTTCGTAAAGGTCTTGAAGCATGTGATAAACTTCTTACAATCTCCATTGCTGTAGAGAAATCCATTGATTGTGGTCAGGAAGTTCGTATAATTGGCTTTGATTTTAGTGCTGCCTTTGACCGTGTTTATTACGAGGTCCTTGTTTTCAATCTCAACCAGTTGGGAGTGGGTGGGTCGTTTTTAGCCTCATTACTTAATTTTGAAAGTAATATATCTCAAGGAGTTGTTGTTGATGGGCACCAGTGGTAATTATAGGAATGTGATATCTGGTCTTCCACAGGGTTAGTATTCTTGGTCATTCCTTTTCATACTATATACACATCACTTGAGGTTTAGCCTAGAAAACAAGCTTGTTGCATATGCAGATGATGCTAATCTCTTTATATCAATTCCATCCCCTGAATGTAGATCTGGGGCTGCTGAATCCCTTAATAGAGATTTAGCTAAAATTATTGCATGTTGCAAATTATGGGGTATGAAGTTGAATTCGAACAAAACATTAAGTATGACCGTAAGTAGGTTATGGACAGTGACTCCTCATCATCCGGATCTCAGCATTGATAATGTTTCTTTAACCTTGTATGACTCATTCAAAATTTTAGGTGTGCTTTTCGACAGCAAATTTACTTTTGTGAAACAAATTAGGTCTTGGTATTCTTCAATTGCACAAAATTTTGGGTAATTGAGAAATCCTTTTTATATTTTTGGTGATCAATCTATTTTGAAGAAGTGTTTTAATTCTTTCATTCTACCTTGCTTCGAGTGTTGTTCTCCGGACTGGTCTTCAGCTGCATCCTAATTACTATTTTCTTCTGCTATCCATGGACATTGAAAAATTACATTAGGTTATTACTTGCTAAGCTACAACTCTAGTTGGAAAAGTAGGATGCTATAAGCCTAGGCTCCAACATGGAAAATAGCCTAGTGAGGAAAGGAAAGAGGGGAAAATAAAATATTTTAATAACAGTAACCACATCAAAATTAACATTTCCTATATATACCATCAACACTTCAAAAAAACAATAGGAAGAAAAACAAGATAGAATATTGCACCAGAACGCACCCCTGGGCAAAAGAACTCCATACCAAGACAGTGGAATACCATGATACAGAGGCTATGGCACTACCTAAGTTGAGAGTACAATGGTTTGATTTCGGAGTGTCCTACTCCTAGAAGAGCTGCTTACTATAGCTAAAGAGTCTCTCCTACCCTTACCAAGAGGAAAGTAGCCACTGAACAATTACACTGCACTAGTTAACCCAATGGGTAAAAAAGAATTGTTAGGTAATCTCAGTGTTGTCAGGTGTATAAGGGCAGAGGAGAACATATAAAGAATATGCCAGACTATCCGGTGTATGTGTAGGCAAGGGAAAAATGAACCGTAACCAGAGAGATGGGTCCAATGTAGTACTGTCGGCCTAGTCAAAGGACCCCATAACTCTCTAGCTGTATTATGTTCACGAGAAGTGTCTTTCCGAATAAGCCGCATGAGTTTTGTCACAAATGGAGTCAATAGAAACTTTCTTTTGCCCTCATTAATACAATTGGTTACCAGAGACGAAAGTGTGCTGAACAAGTTTCTGGGAATTAGGGAAGTTGGTGCCAATAGGACAGTGAAAAACTCGTCAATATTTGTCGACCATTTGATTATTGCCTCTGACTTCCTTTGTAAAAACTTTAACTTCACAAGTGAAGTAAAGTCATTGAATTCAAGACTAAGATCTTTCCTTCTTCATAAATAATAAGAAACTTCACTTCGAAAAGATGATTTGAAATTTCCTTTTCTTCTTGTCTTCAGTTTACAGGGATGGCTAGGTTGCAACGACCTAAGGAAATAGCGAGTTTGAGCGGGACTTAAATCTCAGTCTAGCAGTCACCAAGCAAAAACGCTACATCCAGGCCACAACAACCCATAGTTCTTGTATTTAGGATTTTGAAGTAAGTTAAATTAAAGTTTCTGATCTTTCCTTCGTCGAAAAGAATAGGAAACTTCCCTTCATTTGAGATTTTCTCTTCTTCTTGTCTTCGGTTTTGAAAGAAATACCTAACAAGGAAAGGTTTCTTGTAAGTCTTGATGTTAATAGTCCATAGTCTTGACCTACTAATTAATCCGTAACTACTCATCGTTATCAAGATCAGTGATGATTTAAAGGCCGTAAGGACACAGGTAGTTAAGTTTATTTATGGCTGAACTACTTGACCTTTCTTATATATAGTCTGATTATTTTCAAATTCAAATTTGTGGTGTTAATTATATTAAGCCATTCTGAATCAGATGTTAATTGGTGCACGACACCAAAGAAGGACATAATTTTTTTTTCAGCTATTTTTTACTAATTCAGTGTTTTGTTTACCTTCTTCCCCTTCATCCATAAATATGAAATGCTGGTATAAAAAGATTATTAATCGATAGGACTCTTATGGTAAACAGTTTGTAGTTTTAAAAAGTCTTCACCTTGAAATGATGATAATAACCAAAAATTTTTCACGTGCTTACACTCAGTGGAGGGAAAAGGGACTTGGGTCTGGACTGCATAAATCCGGTAATATTTACTAAAGTTCAAAATAATATATCAGGTCAGTCATCCAATCATTTTTGGTTCATGTGGGCAGCGCCTCTGACTAAAAAACTCCAATGTCGTTGCAGTAGTGACGTCATCTAAGGCATCGGAGGAAGCAGCAAGGCCTACAGGAACTGCGTCACAATCGCTCGCCATCCATCCCTATTTCTAGTACGCTCTCTTGCCTCTCTCACATCTATCCTCGTATCACCCAGTTTAGTTTGTTTTGTGTGTGTGATGAAAATCAACACAATATCTTGTAAAATAGCGTGACTATATAATGCAAGAGTTGGTGGGAGAAGTATAAGAGGAAGGAGTGAAGGAAGCTCTGGGTGATACGAGGATAGATGTGAGAGAGGCAAGAGAGCGTGCTAGAAATAGGGATGGATGGCGAGCGATTGTGACGCAGTTCCTGTAGGCCTTGCTGCTTCCTCCGATGCCTTAGAATTAGATGACCGCGGAGGTAGCAGCAGTAGGGGATTCAGCATTATGAAGCTTCCTCTGTGGTGGATAACGGGGGAGGGTGGGCTGTGGCACCCTAGCATTACCAGCTGAACTTGGTTGAGTCCTGTGTTAGGCTGGGATGAACGTAGAGAGTAGAGGTCCCATTATTTGTTTTTGTTTCATTTATTGATGTCGGCTACCCCCCAAAATTGGGGGAAGTGCCTTGGTATATGATGTATATACCTTACATCTTCACTATACATGTTTCATGCACGCTCGTACATTAATGGTTATTACTTTTTTATCTTACCCCCTTCCTCTGTTTCCTTTTCCTTGGATGTGTGTGTGTGGGGGGGGGGGTGGGGTTGGTGGTAGGTGTGTGTGTGCCACGGCCCGGCCGGCCTGGGCGATTTTTGATGAACACTCTCGAGATAGATGACCGTAGGCCTGACAAGTGTAACAGCCGGGGGATCTTTAGGTGGGGCACTCCACTCGTCGGTGCCCCTCACCCCCACACTGCCAACATTTAATTTTCTGAATGCGATCTCCTCAAACTTCATTCGGGGGTCAACTACATCTCTCGGCTACCAACTTTTCGGAATCGGGCCCGTTATTCCCAGTCATTTTTCCCTCAGGCAAACTGTCAAAAATTTTTTGTATCGCACTCACTACATTAGCTAACGAGCGTTTGTCATCAAACAAATAACCACATAAGTACGGGTTTACGAATCTGCAAATATATTTACAGGTAATTGCCTTTTTATCACCATCTGGGTAGCAAACGAATCGCAATCCCAAAAAATTTGAGTTGCAAAACTAAGAACGGATTCACCTTCCCCTATTTTGGGTTTCTAATTTTATTTTATGTCTCCCTTTCTCGCTTCAGGCAAAGCATACTTCTCAATTAAACGTCATTTTATTTCAGTATTACTTCTTAAACTGACTTGCGGCCAACACATTACCTCCATTGCCGGAGCATCTTTTAGCAATCTAATAAACTTGAATAGGTTTTCCTCTTTACGACCACCCATATGTAGCTACTTCAAAGTCTCTCAAAAACACTTTAATCGATTAAAACCCTTTGTTAGGCCGTTGATCATCAAAAGGCCTAACACTTGCCTGGAATTTTGGCAACTTTCGAACTGCGATTTGCGTATCTTCACTGGGCTGTGCATGTGTACTTTCACTTGTGTGCGGTTGAAATTCGTTTATGTACGTCTAAAATGGTGTGGTTGCGCACCGCTCCTGTTCTCGTTCCACCAACAGTCTGTTCATTAACTGTTGTAAGTTTTCCAACTCATTTTCCAATTCTTGCATTCTAATTTCCTGTCTATATTCTTCATCGGCAATGCTATATCCCACTGCTCCTTCGTTTTCATCTCTTGCAGCAACAGCGTGTGCTATGTTAGTCCTTGTGTATCTAGTCATCTTGAAATTTTATTTTACCAACTCAAAGAACAACCTCATACACAGCATACACAAAAGACGTATTTTTTACACCTGACACCAATATGACCCATGTAGATGGATAATGAGATGTCGGAATATGGGTTTTCTTCATTTATTACAAAAGGTTCGTTCGTAAGTACACTGTACACAACTACCCTCCCAGGTGAGGGACTTATCAACTTGAGCGCCCATAGGCAACTAAAACTCCCTTCGCTACCAAAATACAATCATCACACTAACATGCTGAGACATAGGTTTTGGTGGAATACTCATGAATATTGAGTTCAATTACCTTGGCGTATAACACACACATATATTCATGAATTAGGACAATATATATATATATATATATATATATATATATATATATATATATATATATATATATATATATATATATATATATATATATATATAAATATATATATATATATATATATAAATATATATGTATGTATATATATATATATATATATATATATATATATATATATCTATATAAATATATATATATATATATATATATATATATATATATATATATGAATATATATATATATATATATATATATATATATATATATATATATATATATATATATATATATATATATATATATGTAATTATATATATATATATATATATATATATATATATATATATATATATATATATATGTATGTACTTATATATATATATATATATATATATATATATATATATATATATATATATATATATATATATATATATATTTATATATATATATATATATATATATATATATATATATATATATATATATGTATATATATATATATATATATATATATATATATATATATATATATACAGTATACATATATATGTGTATATATATATATATATATATATATGTATATATATATATATATATATATATATATATATATATATATATATATATATATATATATATACACATATATATGTATACTGTATATATATATATATATATATATATATATATATATATATATATATATATATATATATAGAGTATACATATATATATATATATATATATACATATATATATATATATATATATATATACATATATACATATATATATATATATATATATATATATATATATATATATATATATATATATATATATATATATATATATATATATATCTATCTATCTATCTATCTATCTATCTATATATATATATATATATATATATATATATATATATATATATATATATATATATATATGTATGTATATATATATATATATATATATATATATATATATATATATATATATATATATATATATATATACATATATTAGTGAGTAAAAATAAGAACCAACAAAACGCTTGTGGGTTATCATTCGAGTTTATGATGATGAAAAATGTTTATGCTCAAAAGAAGCTGCAGCTGAATGGCTGGTTCTTAACCTCCTTTGGGTATTCTGGAGGTAAATTTCAATTTACTTAATCTGGGTTTTACCCGATGACAGCTGAAACTGGTTAAAGGGAATTGTTTTCAGAAGAGAGAGAGAGAGAGAGAGAGAGAGAGAGAGAGAGAGAGAGAGAGAGAGAGAGAGAGAGAGTGAGAGAGAGAGAGAGATTTACAAAATAGGACCATTGTGACTAGGTTGCTTAAGTGGATTAAAATAATAGCCAATTATGAGTTAGGAATTAGGTAAATATCGATTTCTATTTACAATCCATATGTTTGACGGAATTTTTTAATTCTACAGTTTTTAGTTCTTTAAAATTTTTGATACAACAATAGTAGATTGAAGGAATTAATGAAGATCTATTTACGAAACAGGAAGAGCTCTTAAGAGACTAGGAGAAGGTGATGCAAAGAGAGATGCGTCGTTCGAGAATTTTTCAATCTAAATAATTTGGTCAGATTTAAATCTAAGAAGAATCTTCCTGTGAATAACTGCTCGTAACTCTAAGCTGGTAGAGTTGTATTCCTAGCAACTGAATAGCAAAGTATATCTAGGCTATACAATTAGATAATTGAATGAATAAATGATAACTTTCTGGGAAGAGGTACACGAAAATCATCTTAGTTATTTAAGGGATTTGTATAATTATTTATCCAAAAATTTTTGAACCTTACTATATGATAACATATCCATTTGTGTAAAATTTAACAAATTGAGAGAGAGAGAGAGAGAGAGAGAGAGAGAGAGAGAGAGAGAGAGAGAGAGAGAGAGAGAGAGAGAGAGAGAGAGAGAGAGAGAGAGAGAGATGATATTTTATTCATAGAGGCCGGGAGCCTTTTAGAATATGAACTCATTTATCCACTTCTAGTAATGTAATGCAGACTAATTTTAATTACATCATAAAAACCGAATAACATTTCGAGGCTCGGGAGATGTAATAGTCCTAAGCCTTTTCTTCTAAAAATTCTGAATAATGATTATTTAAAACAGTATCAAACACGTTTATCTAACTACACGAAAAGTAATTTTCTTCAAATTTTATATCTAAACGGTATAATATGCTTGACAGATTTCAATGAATTCACGGTATTGAAGAGAAATTTAAAAACAAGTAATGAAAAAAAAAAAAGAGAAAAAGGTTGGAAATGAACTCAGTAAATTGGAAAATGTAGCCTGAGATGTCACAAAACCATTCCTCGTTTTAAGAATGACACTACATCTCAAGCTCAAAATATATATTTAGTTTTAACTTCTGGCGCCAATAAATGTCTGTTGAATGTTGGTGAAAATGTAAAACAGATCTTTCTAGTAAGCCTTTCATGTGGATTTATTATGGAATCACAACTTATTTTACTTTATCTTTGACTTCTTGCATTTCTGAGACTGGAGATTTTACGGTGATTTCGAATGGAACATTAAATTTCATGTATTTGTTTAATAACTCTTAACACTTTTCTCATCTGATTTTGCCTTTAGGACAAACCAGGAAATTCGTCAATGAATAAAAAAGGAAGAAAATATTTTCGAACTAAAGGTACGGAGAGAACGAACGAAAGAAAAGCATAATGAAATACAAAGAATTTATTCCTTATTTATTTATTTATCTATTTATTAATTTATTTGTTATTTTTTTCTACGAGTAATGTAATCATACCATGGAATCCTCAAGAGATCATTAAAAAAAAAAAAAAAAAAAAAATGTTTTTAAATGAGAACTGAACGTCGAAGAAAATGGACTGGTAGATAGGAATAAAAAAAATCAAAAAGAATAATTCTACAGCAAATCAATACTAAAAAAATTCCCACATACATTTCTGAACAAACTTTTATTGCACAATCAATCTTTTATAATTTACTTCTGATCATATAAGGAACAAATTTAATCTTATCACTCATGTTTTCTAACATGAATTTTCTATTCTCGTATCATATCGGGGGCATATGGAAAGATCAGGTCAATTATGACTTGTCTCTTAGATATGGAGGCCAAAATTTTTGACCAATAAAAAGAATAGTAATTACCAACAGATGCTTAGAAATACTCGCTTATTTTTTAGTTTATCTAATAAATATGTTATACAAAAATTTGGTTTATCTGATCACTCTGTCTTAACTCACTCATTGAGAAATCATCCAATCTCCCTCAGTCAGACTTATAATGAGCTGGCTGTTGATAGCATTAGCAGGGGTGCAGACATGTGGTGGGATAGATGTGAGGTTGGCAAGTTCGTCTCTACCCCGATCCACTACTCTTAGTGGGTTTTAGTCACTACCTAGGCAAATCACGAGGCAACTCAATATCCTACCACCCAAGCTTCAGTCGTTCTTGAATGGTTGACCTTTAGTAAGATGGAAATTTTGTAGTTCCTAACGATGGGAAAGGGGTTGTCCATAAGAAAGTCGACTCTATTCATCAGGTCCTTTGAGGTTATAGGTCTTGAAATTTTGAAGGGCTGCTCGCACAAGTTCTGGCAAGCATGAAGTAAGTTCACATTACGAGGAGAATCGTCAGCAACAGGCTGAAGGCTAGTAATCCTGGTAATTTCTCCGAGGGCCAATGACACCGATAGATACCTCAATGGTTGAAAGAGGTGTAAAATCTTGTCTGCATGGGAACCTGGCAACAGTGCGTACTGCTCCAGAACATTTGCTTTGAGGGCCTCATACTGTATGAAGGGACGCATTTCGTTGCTGGCAAAGCCAATCTGATATTTCAGGGAAGGTGTTGCCGGGGATCCCATTGAAGATGTACTTTGGTTTCCCTACTTGAGCGGGTTAAGCCCATAATGTGGAACAGAGCCTCAGCACATAGGAACTTCACAAATACATCTCTACTGTTGAAGAGCGGTAGTTTAATTGTGGTAGCATGTACAGATGAGTCTGAGTTTGTGATGGATATCTGTGGAAAATGCAGAGAACAAAGTGGTGCATTTGGAGGCGTGGTTGGGTGCTCTAGGCTTCCTTATCACCAACATGATAGGAGGGAATGATGCATGGAATCATTGGTGAGCTCCCGAAAAACAAACTTTATTTAGTGAACAAAAAAGATGTTTACAGGCCCACACGGGATTATCTATTAGTGATTAGTTTTTTTCTTTTTAATACTGTAGGTATTGGATTAAGAATTGAAAATAATATAATGGTAATGAGAGACGAGTATGATTTATTGTGTGTTATGCTCAATGGTTTCTGTCGATTGAGTTCATTGTAGTCAGAGGGCGAGAGGTCGTTTTTCTTTTATTTTGGTTTGTTTCTTGTTTTACATGCATCAATAGAGATAGAGAATTATTTCAAATCCTTTCCTCTACGATAATATAGTGTTTGTTACCTCTAGTGTGCCATAACTTATGGTTGGAACAAGGATTCTTGCTCTGTCAAGTCAATATTCTACATTCAACCAGCTTCAGTCGGTGTTGAATGGTTGTCCCCTTCGTCAGGAATGGAATTTTGGTGTTATTAACGGTGGGGAAGTGGCTGTCCATTGAATTTGACTCGAATCACCAGGTCCTTCATTTACGAACGTGTTTACATCTTGAAGTGTTGCTCGCACAGATTCTGGCAGGCATTGAACTCAAAGGGAAAGAAGTTGGGATAGTGAATGTGTCAATCTAAAACATATGGTCGTTCTTAATGATTGATCACTAATAAACAGGAATATTATAAGTTTGAATATTGAACCGCACATACTTTTCAATATCGAACCCAATCTACCTTGGGAATAGCATGTGTTCAGGATGGAATTTTGTATGTCTTTGGGTCTTGATATAGAAGTAAACAGTCGACTTATTTATCAGACATAATTGTATTTTCTTGCAGCTGTAGATATTTATGAATTATAGATAACAATCTATTTCAAAGGTCGCTGAACTTTAATCAAAATTTTAATCCACAGCAAATCAAATTACCAGTATTTCCATAAATCATCTTAATTACAATTTTTCAGGATTTATAATCATACTTGCTAAAATGGTCAATATACATTTCAAGATCTAATTTTACTTATCTTGTGATAATTTCTTTATTAATGAAGTTATTCTAATTACATCATATCTTTTGACACAATACAAATGAATGAATACTAAAAAAGAAGAATACTAAAAAGAAATTTGATCACCTGTCTTCACGATTACTAAAGAAAAAAAAAAAGTTACACTCAAGTTTGAAAAATAGAGTAGAAAGAATGTCTGAATATATTCGCGTTGGAGAGAAGCATCGGCATAACAGACTGTGAGTGGATAATATATTATCAAAACTCTATTGTGATAATTAATGTACGTGTTGGTGTTTCCTTTGTATACAAACCAGAATAAGATGAAATTTACCTTTTTTAGATAAATATGCTCTTTTGGGTTGGAAGATCAATTGAACAGTGAAACCAAATCACAGGTGTAATTAAAATGGATGTAGGCGAGAAAAGGTTTTAGACAGACAGGACCTTAAATTTCTTGGCTATATGCAGTTAGAGAGAAGGATACGTATTTCATATCTTTGTGTACCCAAGTAATTTCATTTTAGATAAAACTGGTCTGGCCTAGAGTTAGTTTGGAGAATTCCTTTACCTGTCGTCTGACATAGCTTTCATCAGATTTCCAGTGTTATTTATCATTGAAATACTGAAAATCTCTTACATGAATAATGAAAATTAACTTCAATGAATAAACCATGAAATTATTTAGATCACAATGATGAATTACATTCTTATGCAACTCAGCGCATAAAAACTAAATGGATTAATTCCATGAATCTGATAAAGTAAATACATCACTGCATAAAGAGATTGAGAGAACAAAATCTAAAATTCAGGTCATTTCTCAAATAACCCACTGTAGTTTAAGACACATCATTCACTCATGTGAGTCATTTCTCCTTTAAGACATATCACTTATAAAGAACCAACGTTGTCAGTTATCAATCTAATTGCAAAAGATTTACTATTTATTTCTCTAAGTACTGTTACTTGTCAATCTTTTTCAGGAAGAATCATCTTATACAGAAGGAGGCTTAGCCGCTTCATTTGATTTAAATGCAATATACCCCAATTATGTCAGAATTATTCTTAATTAATATAATTTGTTCATAATTATCTATATAATCTTCAATACGATACAAATTTTATTGCAAGTCAAACCTTTGAACAATTTTCACTTATGTGAATCAGGCAAAAACAGAAGCTCAGAAGCATGAACTCTCCAGAGCCCTTGCAACGGAAATGCAGCTTCTGCTCTCCCTCTCATTGCCTGCTGCATATTGCCAGAATAAACAAAGACTTTTTTTACTAAAGATAACTGTATTTTCCTCTCTTTCTCTTCATATTCTTCTCTCATTTCTGTAGGGTTACATTTTGCGTTCTAAGTAGTTATTTCAGGGGTTACTAGTCTATAATAATATTCTGGACTACAAATAACATGCTTTCTCCGACGGCCATTATTATTTAGGTTATGATACCCGATTAGTGACGACGTGCTTCTTGAAAGACTTTTCGCGAAGCTTTTAGCACCGAAAATTTCTTATAGTAACATTCACACAGAAACAAATGCTTTTATGTTATTTTCAATAAAAAAAGAAAAAAAAAAACACCCTAAGATTTATTCCCGCAGAAATAGGTCAACCGGAATATAAACTTTTACTTTGACATATTTATTTGATATTTTGGATATTTTGAGAAATGTAATTTTTTCGTGTTCTTTTAAATATTGAAGTAACTTATAATGATATTATGCATATAACTTCATATATATACCATACGTATTTCTAACCTTTTCTTAGGTGTGTGTATATCAAAACGATTGTTACAGACGAAACATAAATTGTATAAAACAAAGCCTCTTAAATGCTCATTGTTTATAAATTTCGATTTGCATACATCTGCCGCAAAGCATTGATTTAATTGAATTTGCATAGGAGTTAAAACCGAGAATCTGTTCGAAAGAATTATTTTTACTTGTTAAATGACAAACCAGAATGTTTACATATGGTTTGGAAATAGTATAGGACACAATGTTCAAGCCAAGAGATTAATATTTAGAAAAAAAAATAGAAGATAAAGACCTAGGGGGTGATTAGTAAGTGAATGCAAGACATATAACAAAGGAATTACCGGATTATCAAGGAAGTGAAAGCTTGCCTGTAAGGAGGAGGCGAAAGGCGTTGACGTAATGAGGTCACATTTATTTGAAAAATTAAGATGGACCTTTATATATATGCACACACATATACATATGTATATATATATATATATATATATATATATATATATATATATATATATATATATATATATATATATATTTATATATATATATATATATATATATATATATATATATATATATATATATATATATATATATATATATATATATATGTGTGTGTGTGTGTGTGTGTGTGTGTGTATATATATATATATATATATATATATATATATATATATATATATATATATATATATATATATATATATATATATATATATATATATATATATATATATATATATATATATCTGGCTTCGATTTAGCTTTGCAGTTTTTAGAGACTAAAGCTGTTAACGATACTGCATTACCTTTTCCACTTCATATATCCAGCGCATAATGTACCTTCCCGAGATCCACGACTTTTATGCTCTTGAAAATCCTATGAAATCCATCTTACCCTTACACACACCCAGGAATTCTTAAAGCAGTCGCTAAAGTCCTTTAATTCTTGAAGACTTTAAAGTAGACCTTGCAATGTAGATTACGTTGCAAAACTAAGCAGTAAACCAATAAAATCTATCCTTTGTCTGAAGTTTGCCGTTCGATGAGAGTGAGATATGAGTTCAATGTTTGTATGAAACAAAGATAATCTTACAAAACATCACATTCAAAACTAAGGTGTTTTCTATTTGAAATATAATTTCGATTAAAAAAAAAGAAAAAAAAAATATCGGTTGGTACCATATAATTATTGCCTCATGGAAATTTAAATGAGGTCAATATAGTTGGTTCAACGAGTTGTTTCGATATCCTTCAAATATGATTATTTCAGAGGAGACCAAGTTAAAATGCTTTTCTTTAATAGAAAGGTAAAAAAAGATGACCACACCAAACCTAGTAAATTCTAGCTGTAATCTTTGGAAGATTAGAGACAGTCAGTTGATACCAATTTTTAAAATGTTTAATTAAACTCTTGTTGTGTTTACTGGTACTGGGATGTACGATGACATTTATCCGTAAATGTTTTTTTTTTTTTTTTTTTTTTTTTTTTTTTTTTTTTTTTTTTTTTTTTTTTTTTTAGTAAGCAGAGTACTGTAGTTTTTCTTTAGCGTATTCCTTGTTTCAGTCGTAAAAATATCATTCACCTTTCTAGACTTTATCTACCGCAAATACCCAGGAAATAATCCTATACTTTGAAAGTACATTATCTAAAATGTTACCGATCTTTGGTAGACGTTCAAACGGTGTGTAAATTCTCCACTTCATTTTCCATCAACATTAGACCATACTCTTCGCTTTGATTTTAACAAGATTTTGCCTTTAAAAAAAATGAGAGTAGAAATAGAATTAACGGAAATTGTGAAAGTTGCCCTTTTTTCTTTTCTTTTTTAAACTAACAACTTTTAAGACGACATTCTTGCTGAATACTAATAGAGTGTGTTAGCAGCCTAAAAAGCACTCGACATAATTCGGTAAAGGCCTTTAAATTTCCTTTTTTTTTTTTTTTTTTTTTTTTTTTTTTGGTGGACGAAATATTTTTCCTTCTGGTGTTTTATTCAACTTAGTCAGAAAGTAGGTTAACCCATATTTACCTTGGCATTCCAATCATATGGATTACTTATCACAGTATTTAAAATTACGAAATATATCATATCTATTTTCTCGGTCGTATTATCTGAATATTGTTCCGTATGAACACCGAAAAAAGGAAACAATACATATGTTTTTTTCCTCATCAGGAAGTCTTGTTTGATATTTATCTAAATAATTCTGGGCTTTTCTAATGCCTAATTGGTTAAAACTCAATAATAAAAAATCGGGAAATTCAACCGTAATCTCTCTTCAGGATATTTAATTCTTTAAATCCTATTTGAAAAAAAACAACATTATAAAATAATTTTTTATTAGCAATATAATATAATATATATATATATATATATATATATATATATATATATATATATATATATATATATATATATATATATATATATATATATATATATATATATACACTATGAGGTCACTTTGCTTTTACATTTTATGTTTTTTGAGATTTTGTGAAGTTAGTTATTCAGATTGATCCCATTCCAAGCTACATTACACCCAACCTAGAATCAATGACAACCGGGCAATGGTTGTATATGAAACCAATTGATAGATCAATGGACGCCATTAAGCCTGACATACTCCCACCCCCACAACTATCCATAGATCATATGAACACCAAGATCAAAAGAAAAGTCAAAGTAACTATGACCAAGTCGTGATAACTTACAATTTTATTTTATTAATTTTTCCCAAAATTCCGCTTGCCATTTTTCGAGGAAATTCTGGAAACGGTGTTAGCATTTTGAGATTAATGTTGGAACTTAGATTCTTTCCCTCTCCTGCAAAAACTTTTTCATTCAGGAAGTTCCGTTATATTCACAAGAACTTTTTCTTTCAATGTAGCTTAGCTTCTCATACCTCACGCACATCTTTTTCTTATGGATTGAGAATTATAGGCTTCTCTATCACATATTTTAATCATCCAGCTACTTTTTTTTTATATCACAGTATGAGCAATGTTTTTCTATGATTTTCACTTTTCTAATACTAATGATATTATTTTTTTAGATTGCTCCCTTTCATTGGTTACTCTCTTCCCTCCTTACCATTCTGTGAATATATACTCACCTCCGTGTTTTCATATATCTATATAGGTAGTAGGTTGGCCAGGTCACCAACCACCTGTTGAGATACTACCGCCAGAGAGTTATGGAGTCTTTTGACTGGCCAGACAGTACTATATTGGATACTTCTCTCTGGTTACGGTTTATTTTCCCTTTGCCTACATTTAAACCGAATAGTCTGACATATTCTTTTTATATTCTCTTCTGTCCTCATTAACCTGACAGATTACAAACAATTCTTCTTCACCTAAGGAGATAACTACTGCACTGTAATTGTTCAGTGACCACTTTCTTCTTAGTGAGGGTAGAAGAGACTCTTAAGCTATGGTTAGCAGCTCTTCTAAGAGGACACTCCAAAATCAAACTATTGTTCTCTAGTTTTAGGTAGTGTCATAGCCTCTATACCATGGTCTTCCACTGTCTTGCGTTAGAGTTCTTTTGCTTGAGGATACACTCGAGCACACTTCTATCTTCTTTTTCTTCCTCTTGTTTTGTTAAATTTTTCATAGTTTATATAGGAGATATTTATTTTAATGTCATTACTCTTGTATTTTATTTTTCCTTTTTTCATTTCCTCACTGGTCGGTTTTCCCTGTTGAAGCCCCTGTGCTTATAGCATTCTGCTTTCCCCACCAGGATTGTAGCTTAGCAAATAATAATAATAATAATAATAATAATAATAATAATAATAATAATAATAATAATAATAATAATAATAATAATAATAATAATAACAGAGCTAGCTAGGTGAATAACGTTTATGGAATCCAATAATTCTTCTTACTCGGTCAATGTTGACTACGTTTGTAAGACCATTTGTTGGAGAAACGATTTTACGCAAATATTTAACATTTGACTCCTTTCAACCTTTTCTTGTGCAGTTATTGGCTTTATTCTAGAACATAGACGAGGAGAATGATTTCATCTACTAAAATAAGATTAATTATTTCTTTGTGTCGAAATGAGATCTCTGGTGACCGCAAAGGTAGGTCTAGATTAAAAAAAAAAAAAAAAAAAAAAATCTTTTCGGGAAGTGAGATCGCGATGAACTCCTGGGTAAATACTGCATATGTGTTGGTTTATATTTTAATCAGTACTAGTTTAAATCAATGAAAAATTCAGTTGTTATTGTGACTTTATCCACGTGAACCTTTCTTCATCCAGATATATCTAACATATGAAGGTCAGCCTCTCAATGTATATATTTCAATATTGCAATTTCACCAATTCTCGTTTCTGTCTGATGTTCATACACAAATGTCCTAAAATTTGCAATATTGCTCATCACATAATCTCTAAAATCTGAATGAGTCTCCTCCACAGAATCATTCCACATTTTCTTCCAATAGAAACAAAAGGAAATGGATATCTATTTACTCTAATTCATTATTTGAAAAATTTCCACTTATGATTTCCAATGCATTTATAAGGCAGAAACAGGCGGCCAAACGAATAAGCAATCAAAGAAATATTCTGTACATCATTCCCAATCCTTCATAAATTGAGGCAAAAGAAATGTCTCCTTTCATGCAAAGTCGTTATACACAAAGTTTAAAATTTTTCGAGTATTCAATTTCAACGCAATTTTCACTCAGTAGCTACTATCTTTAAGCGATTAATTTAAGGAGGAAGACGCTTTTGGTTTTTGATCCCAGATTTTACTCGGTTCAGTATGCTTTAATAATAGTTAGTAGGATATATGATCCTTGTTTGTTTATCCCAAAGAAAGATCAGCTGGGATGATCTCTCATGAGGGTTGTGAAGTAATGAGGAAATGCCGTTTCATCTTAGGTAAACTGGGAGTGAAGGGGTTTTCTCTTGACATTTTGAATAAAAGACAACGTTTCAATTTCGTTGCCTCGGTTTAACTATTCAGAGATTAAGCAATAGGCGTCATTATACCTATTTTGAGTCAGATAGGCACAATAATACATAGATAAATGTAGTCATATTCCCTTTATTTCTTACAATCTTCTTACCTTCACATCAAAGGTATCATTGTTATATCTGATATGTAAGTAATAACTTGCGATGTGGTAAGAGCAATGCATGTGCACAGACAAATACGTATACACAGATACGTGTACATACTTAAACACAGACGTACACACAGGGACACGTACATACACGTATATTGTTTATCTGGTGCAAAACCTTCCTGAATGACTTCCGAGTGAATGCAATAGATGAAATGTGTCAGTCGTCTTCCCCTCTAACTCAAAATAGATATCGAATTAATATCCTGGTGTCATTTTTATTGCCCCTCGGATGAAGGGTCGTTCAGGTAGAAACCAGACCACAATCATCCGTGAGGCCATTAATAGGTTTCGATGTTTAATCGTTCTATTTTTTATCATAGCAATATAGAGTAGTAGTAATGTCGGAGACAAGTTCCATGACCTAACCTTGAGCTGAGTTGTTTTCATATACAAACAAAGACAATTGATGCCGTTGATAGTTATTTTAGAAACTCACTGGTCTTACATCCATATCGTTATGTAAATAACAAATTTTTCTAGTGGTATCTCTAAAACCGAATAGTGAGAAAATATGGAATGAGGCTTTTGATTTGGAAAAAGAGACTTTAACTAAAGGCCCGGTTCGTAAAACTTATTTAAAAACAACTATCCACGGTTTTAGATAAAATTTCTTTTTATACAAAAGTGAATGAAAATATGAATCAGAGAGATACTAAAACGGTAATGAATGACCTTGGAAAATATTGGAATTTTCCATTACTGATATAAGGAAATATTTAACATTTCAATGGTCTTTATTTTGAGCCACAAGGAATACCATTGGTTGTTTACACTTCAAGACAATGCAGCGCTTGACAAACAGCTACTCATTAATTTACGTCTGGCAAACAACTTATTACGAAGCTGAATCTCTATAATATATTCATCTACTAAATTACAATAAACTCTTTTACTTCTTAATATTGAGTATTTTTGATACATTTGTTATAAGGAGTTTTCGATAAACAATTAATCCCTGACTTGAAAAATAGCTCTAGGATTTGAAAGTGAACCACGAGGAATTTTATTTAAGTATTCTAGAAGTAGGCGTTTTGTCCCCTTAAATGAGAAATTATGGCCATCGGTGTTCCTTAGGTTTTGTTGTTCTACAGACAGTAGTGGTTCATAGTATGGGGTTCGGTGTTAAATAAACTTTATAATATCCTTTTGTCGGTTACCTGCTAATATATAAAACAAGAAAGTTATTCAGACATGGATTAATGTTTCACCTCTATGAAAATGCTTTCATTAAAAAAAAAAATAATAATTGAAGAACCCATACACAAATAAACACAAACACACACTCACACACGATCACAAAAAGAAGATGGATGAATAGAAGAAAAGTAAAAAGAATTGAATATCAATGTACGAAAAATGGATGAATGCCAATTATCTACATTAATGAAAGTATAAATGAAATGTAATATATTTCATTCATATATATCATCCTTTCATTAGTTTATAATGAACCCAAAGACAGGAAAGGGTGTTGAAATCTTCACCTCGACTGAGAAAAAACATAGAACGTAACTTATAGCAAGAATAAAAAAAGATTCCAAATAATCTCTCTTGCTCACTTCAAATCAAAGAATTTTATATAGAGTAAGACTTCTCTCTCTCTCTCTCTCTCTCTCTCTCTCTCTCTCTCTCTCTCTCTCTCTCTCTCTCTCTCTCTCTCTCTCTCTCTCTTAGCATATGTGGAAAATTTAAAATTCCTTTATGTCAGGGTATACTAATTTAAAGATAGAGGGAATTGGTGATTTTCTGTGAAATACAAATCTTCTCAACGTTAAAGTTCGATTAATTTAGGATGGAATTTATGTAAACCCTGTTGATGAAGAACTATATTTGCTCCTTCAATGAGAAAGAATAGATACTATGCTTATCTTGTGGCGGGATGTTACAAAAACAACCACCACACCCTTAAATCACACTAAACAGACAAATGTCTCCTCAATACAATCTTTCCCCTTACGTTATCAGCAGCGGGACTCTTGGACAAAAGGACCAAAATCAAAACAAAACATAATTTTAAAACTATATTTCCTAATACTAAAAACAATCACTTAATACTAAAAATCACCAACCATATTCCATAACCAAAAAAATAATCACAACTCAGTAATACAATCTTAACTTAACACAAAATAAACATTAATAAAAAAAACTTCCGCAATCAAATAAACCCTAACAAAACTTAAACGCTAAAATATACCACAACCACAACCATAAACATAAATATTTTATATATTTCTGAGTGGACACCTTCGTCCACACAAGGGCCAACAGTCTTTTATAGGCAACTACCACAGCTTTGTGGTCAACAATCCACTGTGTGGCAAATTGCCACCACTGCTTCCCTAATTGGGGTCCTGGATGTCATCATCGTCATCATCATCATCATCATCATCCGAAAATTCCTTCTTACAGCCAAGTCATTACCAATTATATCCAAATCTAAAATAGCAGTCAGTTCCAAGTCCCTTATAACAAGCCAGGTCATCATTATTCAAAATATCTCTCTCAAAGGAGGAATCACGGCCTGCCAAAATAAAAAAGAAAAACACTTATGAACACTCCTAACTAACTGAACTTTCGCACTATAATCAAAGATAAATAATAAATTGTTCCTATCATTCACAATCACTACGAGCAAAGATAAACAAAACTACTTACTCAGAAAATCAAAAAAAACACTTCCACGCTGGTCGAAAAATATATATAATCCAGCGTTCACACAACTGCCTTAAGCTGCAGTCAAATAAAAAAAGCATTCGCTCCGAAACATTCACCACTGTCGTAACCTAACTAAAAACATAAACAAACAATCTCATTTGTACCAACAGTCTTTCCCACTACAAACAATCATTCGCTACTCTCTCTCTCTCTCTCTCTCTCTCTCTCTCTCTCTCTCTCTCTCTCTCTCTCTCTCTCTCTCTGGATTTGGCAAAAAATAAAAATTAAAATAAAACAAAAATAAATCCTCCACATTCCTCCCCCATTACTTTGCCAAATCCTTCTCACACAACACTTACATTATTTTTTTCATAACCCAGTCGCAGTCGGGAACGGGACCTCTACTCCGAGTAACTGGGCCTCCATATACTCTCTCATTCACTTCTTCCTTATCACAATCATTCGCTACATTAACACTATTCCTATCTAAATCCCTATCATCTAATATATCATGTACAATCATATCTACCTCGTTCTCATCTGGCCCTAAAATTACACTCATTTCTGTAAACAGTTCATCCATTTCATCAAAAACATTCTCAACTTTAGCATAATATTCATTCATACTACTAATCATTCTCCTATCTCTCACTCTCGCATTCGTTATCCTTTCTTTTACATCACATAAGGAAAAGCCACAGACACTATAGGTATCATTCATACTCAGCCACGTTTCATCTGTATTAATACATTTAACCTCCACACTCACTTGTACATTTACACCCTTGTCATAATTATTCGTATTCTTACCTATACCTATAAATTTCCCTTGCACTTTCTCCTCACTTAAAACTTTCAAACGCTTCTTTTTCCTATATTTAACTAACACTAATTGTTTATTTTCCAGCCCTAACTTTTCATGCATACTAGATTCATACTTGCTCATTTCTAACCAATTATTCATCCCATTCTCACAAACATTGATCCTATTCCTTCCACACACACAGGAGGACTCACCAAGCTGAACCCTCTTACACTCTAGTTTCCCGAACATCCTGGCTGGCCTAATCCCTTCTTTCTACAAACCCTAGCTATATGCACATCTGCACCACATTCAGTACACTTACCCCGCAGCTCCTTGCACATTCTAGCATAATGACCATCCTTACCACAATTACCACAAATCACATTCATACGATTACTCCTACATCCACTTGCTACGTGCCCAGTCATACCACACCGATAACACTTAATCACTTTCTCTTTCTTACAGTCGCTAATACGATGCCCTGTCTCTCCACACCCGAAACATGCTCCTAATGCCCATCTACATTCATTCTTCTTATGACCTACTTTCCCACACCTATAACACTTTTCATCACGGACACGGCCATCTGACATACCTCGATGTGCACTCACACTCCTATCCCTATTGCGCCAATTACCCTGCCTAAATCCTTCATTTGTCCTTACAGGTATTCCCACATTACTCGCCCTAACACTCCTATCCACTACATTATCAGCTACCCTCATTGGTCCTCTCAAAATTGCATCCTTATAACTATCAAATTCTATTACACTTTCTTCCATTCCAGTTCTTACACTCACAGATTTACTTTCTTTCATGCACCTATCTAACTCATAATCCTCAACTATCTCTAGTATATCATCCCATGTCAATCTCTCTTGCGTCCACCTCATTTTCTCCTTGCGTTTCAAATTAATGAACTCAGCAACATTCTCGGGTACAGTAGCCAAAAACTTCTTCATTAACTCCTTATTCTCATTTATACCTTCATCCCCATACTTCTTCTTAGCTAAAGTTTCCAACCTACATACATACATCGATATCGCTTCTCCTGCATTCATCCGTGCTTCATCAAAATCATTCTTACGCCTATACTTAACACTCCCTTTCATACGTTTTACCTGCTCAATTATTCTCTTTTTCACACTTTCATAATCAACGTCCCCTACACTCATTACCACTCCATACATCATCAACAAATACCCAGTCAAATATTCTCCTAACTCCCTAGCCCAAACTCTTTTACTATCACCTTACTTATCCTGACAATACCTCTCATACTCCTTGAAAAAATCATATATATCCCTACTGCTATGCTCATTGAACCTTTCACACCGAGGTACCTCTCTCATAAACACAGTCTTACACACATCACGTTCATTCTCACTGCTCTCATCACTGTCTACTCCCTTGTTACCTTCTTCCTCGTTTGAATATAATGAATCCACTTCCACACTTAAATTCCTATCCTTAACCATTCCCTTCTTACCCTTTTTATTACTTACCACTTTCACCCATTCACGATCGTCCTTGCTATCAGCCTGATACTTTTTCTTCTCTTTCTTCACATCACTTTTACCTTTCCTTTCATCTTTCCTCTCACCTTTCTGTTCATCCTTACTATGCCTAATTCCCTTATCTTCAATATCACCATCACTATTACTACTATCACTATCACTTCCTTTCCCATTATCACCTACCTTAACCTTCTCTTCCACTACCAACCCATTACCCGAAGCTGAGGACACTCCTCCGACTGCAACTTCACCCATTATAGTTTTCATCATCCCCATGACTTGCCCCATCATAGCTTCCAACCGGTTCTCCATCCGTTCCTCATCCTCTTTCATCCTCATCTCAACACATTCTTCCACTCTCTCTACAGTTCCCTTCAACTCCCTAAGCTCCTTCTGCATCGCCTCATTCTCCCAGTTCAACCTCTCATTCTCTACTAGCAACCTCTCTTTCTCAACTATCCACATCTGCTCCCGTTCTTTATAATGCCGCAATTCCTCCTCCAAAGCCTTGTATTTACCTTCCATTTTTCTTCAACCTTAATCCTAATTCCGTCCTTCGTCCAACAGTCCGGCTTCCTATCCCACCTCGGCAGTCCCTGTTCAGGCGCCAAAATAATGTGGCGGGATGTTACAAAAACAACCCCCACACCCTTAAATCACACTAAACAGACAAATGTCTCCTCAATACAATCTTTCCCCTTACGTTATCAGCAGCGGGACTCTTGGACAAAAGGACCAAAATCAAAACAAAACATAACTTTAAAACTAAATTTCCTAATACTAAAAACAATCACTTAATACTAAAAATCACCAACCATATTCCATAACCAAAAAAATAATCACAACTCAGTAATACAATCTTAACTTAACACAAAATAAACATTAATAAAAAAAACTTCCGCAATCAAATAAACCCTAACAAAACTTAAACGCTAAAATATACCACAACCACAACCATAAACATAAATATTTTATATATTTCTGAGTGGACACCTTCGTCCACACAAGGGCCAACAGTCTTTTATAGGCAACTACCACAGCTTTGTGGTCAACAATCCACTGTGTGGCAAATTGCCACCACTGCTTCCCTAATTGGGGTCCTGGATGTCATCATCGTCATCATCATCATCATCATCATCCGAAAATTCCTTCTTACAGCCAAGTCGTTACCAATTATATCCAAATCTAAAATAGCAGTCAGTTCCAAGTCCCTTATAACAAGCCAGGTCATCAATATTCAAAATATCCCTCTCAAAGGAGGAATCACGGCCTGCCAAAATAAAAAAGAAAAACACTTATGAACACTCCTAACTAACTGAACTTTCGCACTATAATCAAAGATAAATAATAAATTGTTCCTATCATTCACAATCACTACAAGCAAAGATAAACAAAACTACTTATTCAGAAAATCAAAAAAACACTTCCACGCTGGTCGAAAAATATATATAATCCAGCGTTCACACAACTGCCTTAAGCTGCAGTCAAATAAAAAAAGCATTCGCTCCGAAACATTCACCACTGTCGTAACCTAACTAAAAACATGAACAAACAATCTCATTTGTACCAACAGTCTTTCCCACTACAAACAATCATTCGCTACCTCTCTCTCTCTCTCTCTCTCTCTCTCTCTCTCTCTCTCTCTCTCTCTCTCTCTCTCTCTCTCTCTCTCTCTCTCAGGATTTGGCAAAAAACAAAAATTGAAATAACACAAAAATAAATCCTCCACAATCTGATCGACATATCGGTAATTCAGCATACTCACGCCCTTGCTAGACTAATTAAACAGTACGTTATTCTAGTATCCTTCAAACTATGGTGTCATGTTATTTAAGCCTCAGAATAAAAGGATACTCAATCGAAGGACTGAAGTTGAACTTAATCCGAAAGGCAAATCTGAAGGTCTTTTCAATTCTGCGCTCGTCCCAAATATCTCTCGAAGCCACTCCTTGACTTGCACACTTTTCTCAAATATACGTTGAGTTTTACAGCTATGAGTTAGCGTAAGCACGAAATAACTATAACAATGACGGTAAAAAAATTAAAAATTCCGAAGAATATACTTTTACCAAGATTAAAAGAGATAACCTAATTATACACTTCTAGAAAAGAGAGAGAGAGAGAGAGAGAGAGAGAGAGAGAGAGAGAGAGAGAGAGAGAGAGAGAGAGAGAGAGAGAGATAATTAATAGATGAATCTCGAGGTGGAAAACGTGTAAATAAAGATAAATACTTGATTCTTCCTTTGTATTTTCTTTCGAAACAAAATAAAATAGGTGAAGATCACCTGATGTGAATAAAAGAGAGTTTAGTATAGAAATAAATAAAATGAAGATATATCTGTAGAGAGAGAGAGAGAGAGAGAGAGAGAGAGAGAGAGAGAGAGAGAGAGAGAGAGAGAGAGAGACATAAAATAAGAATATAAAGTTTCTCCTTCAAGATTTAATAGGAAATATGCTTAAACTGTGGATACCATTCCATTCCAAATTTCACTTTGGATAAACACAATATCGATAAAAAAATCTATATTATGTTGAAGCTTATGCAATATGAAAACATAACTTTTGGAATGCAACAATGTTACTGTAATTAGATGGATTTCTTATATCAGTATAGGGAATCACTAACTAGAAAGACTTTTAGTCTGTATCTGTACCCGATTATTTCTTGAACACTCCGTTGAATAGTCTACATGTGTGCTTAATTATTTCCATAACACACTGTTCACTATGTAACTGTTCCTATTCATCTGAAAGTCAAAATTACCGCAGGGTTTTATATATATATATATATATATATATATATATATATATATATATATATATATATATATATATATATATATATATATATATATATATATATATATATATATATATAGCTAGCACGGGTTGTGATGTCCAGTTGAGCAAAAAATTAGATAAAAAATGAAAGGCAGATAGAAAAATTCAAGAAAAATAAAAAAACACAACTTGGATTTATGAATTTATTTGTAATTACTCATCATTCATTCAATTAATATTTGCAATGGCCACCCTTCCTTTGGGTGACGTCTGCAAGGCGTTTGGGGAAGGAGTTGATGAGGTTCTCGCACAGCTCCTTCGAGATTTTATCCCAAGCGGCCCGTAGCGCTGCCTTTAGCTTAGCAAGAGTGGAAGTGTCTTCATTCCGGATACGAGCCTTGAGAATTGCCCACAAGTTCTCGATTGAAGATATATCAGGGGAGTTACCAGGCCATTTTTCAACAAAACTAACGTTATTTTCCCTGAAATAACGGGTAACAACCTTAGCTGTATGAGCAGGGGCCCCATCCTGCTGAAAGATTGATGTATCGGTGCGGTGAAACGAATCCTCAAGATGCAAATGAAGCAGTTCGAGATACCTCTCCTTGTTCACAGTCTGCTTGGGGGGGGTAGAAACACAAGCTCAGTAACCCCACCATATCCCCCCCCAAAACCATCAAATAGGCTGGAAATTTGGTGGTAAGAGTGAGGAATTTGGGGTCCAAGGGATCAGATCCCGGTCGACGCCAAACGTTTTTGCCAGTCGCATTAGAAACGTATAAGGTTGATTCATCTGTAAAAAGGATTTTTCTGAGTTCCTCCTCAGGCCATTGGCTAAGCTGCTTACAAAATCTTATAGTCTAAATTCTCTGTGGCGTTTAGTGAGGAAAGGTTTCTTACGAGCAGGGCCCTTCTTGTACTGTATTTCAATTCCCCCGACAAACAATTTTGTATCGTTCGCACTGATATGTCAGCAGGAACTTTACAATTTTGTTCCTTCTGTTTGGCAGTAACACGGGGGCTCATTTCAACATTTCTCTTTAGAAGCCGAATGATACGAGCCAAAGTCTTTTTCCTTGTCCCCCCCCCCCCCTCCATGTCGGGGAAACGGGAGGGTACCATCTCCTGACAAGAAGCGTGCAAACAACCTCCTAACTTGCCTCTCATTTACTCCGGTTTGATCAGCTATATCCTTGGTTTTCATGCCTAATCGGTGACACTCGATCACCCTGACAATGTCATCATGATCATTTTGAGGCCTAGACATTTTCATCCAAAACTACTATAGTTAATGGCCGAAAAAACGAAGATTAATTGAGGGGGACTCTTAGCATAACCGTCGCAAATATTCTCCTAACGAATGCGTCACAGCAACTGAGGGAGATTTTCTAAGTTAGAAAATCTCCCTCAGTTGCTGTGACGCATCTAACTTTATAAAACTTTATAAAAAACAATTATTAAGTAAAAAAAATAGATATTACCCGTAAAAATATTTGAAATCAAAACCATTATAATGAACCCTGTTTTAGCATTACATGGAAAAAAAATATTTACTAAAATAAATTAAGAAAAAAAAAAACATTCAAGTAAGATACAGTGAACGGAAATTGAGTGGCTGTTTACAACAGGAGAGGTTAGTGAGAGGAATAAGATCAGCTCATAGGTATAAGATTAGTGACCCTTCAAATCACCTCCCACTGTGTCCTAGAGTTCATCTGGCAAATGTCAATAAGGCGAAGCTTGTTTCTGTAGCGGCCTTATTTCTATTTAAAACAATTCTGAGAGACCTGTTTAAGTCCTCTCCATGGACGTGTGTATAATCTCCGCATATCTATCTCCCACATCTATAACGTGTATTTAATTCCACAGGTAAGCAGCTTATAAGCCTCTCAAGGGGGCACTTTCGGTGGACATGCTTGGACTTGGAGGCATTTTGAGAATCTCAATCACACCACGTGGGACCCAACCCTTTCCTCCTCCCACAGAGACCTGTCTTGTATCGCCAGCTGTTAAAAATAGCTTAGAGGGATGTTTAATTATGTGAAAATGTTTTAAAGTAGTCATAATGATAATATTTATAATAATAATGATAGTAATAATAACAATAATGATAATAATACTTGAAAAAATCGGCCAAAAAACGGCTAACCAACTAGCCTAATCGGCTGACTTTTCCGGCTATCGGCTAAACGAAATATTTTTCGGCTAGATACAGTCAAAATCGGCTAAATCTAGCCGGAAATCGGCAGATCTGGCAACACTGTTTCTAACTGGTTTGAGAGTGAGGGAGAATGAAGGAAAGTTGCCAATTAGTCATTTAACCCGTTCTTGCCATACAAACTGGATTTTTAGCTGGCGAATATTTGAGCGGTTTGCGATGCCCTAAATTAATTTGGGCATCACAACCCGCGCTAGCTATATATATATATATATATATATATATATATATATATATATATATATATATATATATATATATATATATATATATATATATATATATATATATATATATATATATATATATAAAGGTCGTGTCACTGTGACAGGGATAATCAGGAAATACGTTTTCTCTCCATATAAGGAAGAAGAAAGGATCAGTTCCAGTACATCAGATAGTCTTGTTAAAGTTGAAACAATGAATGAACGATTTTAAGTTCTCTGGCATTGAATCATTCATTCATTGTTATAAATTTCACAAGACTATAATGTATATTATAGATTCGTCTAACAGGATATATTGATTCTAGATTAAAATATGGAAAAGGATCAGCTTGATATGAAATATTTGGAATTTTTTTTTTTTTTACTCATTTTGTTTCAACTTCAATAAAACAGAAGGAAAAAAAATATCTATGAACTGTAATGGCTGATAAATCTACAATAATGTGTTATTATCATGATTACTCAGGGAACCATAAAGAAATATATGAAAATGAAAGGTGAACAATCAGATTTTGGTTGCAGAAATCTTTGTACAATTCAATGAACCAAAAGATTTTAATACGTGATGTGTATTAGAGAATAACTTTACTCAAAACATATACCGCGAAAAGTCAGAAGGAATCTTGTTTTACGAGATATCCCAAAATATCGAACAGTCCAGGGGAATAGAAATTGTCTTGTTTCAATCTTTAATAATGTTTTCTGAAATCTTAAAAGTTTTTTTTTACAATTTTGTTTGTTTATTTGTTATTGGCAAAATGAAAATAAAAAAAAAAATAATTCAACAGGGTGAATGAGGATGCCGGTGATACAATAAACATTTAAAATTTATATTAAACTTTTAAATATGTCGAAACTTTTCTTCTACAATTATATGTATTGTTTTCAAAAAAATTAAAGGGAGCCAACAGAACGAAGGCACTGAAAAGTATATATAATATCAATTTGAATTACTTATAATTTCAAATGCTTTAAAATAATTTTTCTAATTTTCTAAGGCTTAATAAACAAATAAAGAGACTATAAACATCGATAGTAATGCAGTGTAGTAGAAGCAAAGCCTGTCTGTCAAGTCCTGGTCAAGGGATGTAAATAAAGAAAAGAAACTGAAAGGTAAATCTTAAAATTCTATTTCGCGAATGGTGAAGTCCTCATCTATGTAAAGGGTGGCAGGACGTTAGTGCAGACGTCCCTGCTGCAGGACCTAGAAATATTCCATTTAGAGTAGAAGTCACTTTTAAGCTATGGTAAGCACCTCTTCTAGGAGAAGGGCACTCCATAATCAAACCGTTCTTCTTCACTCTTGGGTAGTGCCATAGCCTCCGTACGATGGTCTTTCACTGTTTTGTGTTAGAGTTCTTTTGCTTGACGGTACACTCATGCACACTTTTCTATTAGTTTCCCTATATAGTTTCCACAGCTGGCTATTTTCCCTGTTGGAGTCCTTTGGCTTACAGTATCCTGCTATTCCAGTAATAATAATAATAATAATAATAATAATAATAATA
>NC_090729.1:13988798-14003798 GCF_036898095.1 Palaemon carinicauda
CCCCATTTCTTATCGTTTTCGTTTTCTTGCCATTTGACCCCTACGAAGTGTTAACTCTATTCGGGGTATAGATTGCTATGAGGCGTGTCAAGAATACGTCCGCTGATATTTACGATATCCCTAAGGTCTTTTTTAGGGATACTCGCTCCAGGAGTTAGAATTCTGGGTACCTTAAGGTAAATTCTCTGGGAATATCGCCGTAGTTGTAATATACCCTAGGAAGCTGCCTTTAAGGAACTTCCATCAGGACGACATGGCCATCTTACCCAAAAATAGATTTTTCGCTTCGCTCAAAATCCGATTTATATATATATATATATATATATACTGTATACATGTATACATACACACACACACAAACACATACACACACACACACACACACATATATATATATATATATATATGTTTTTATCTATACATATATATACAGTATATATATATATATATATATATATTTGGGCTCAAGCCATGTCGTCCTGATGGAAGTTCCTGTAGGGTAGCTTCCTAGGGTATATTACAACTACGGCGATATTCCCAGAGAATTTACCTTAAGGTACCAGAATTCTAACTCCTGGAGCGAATATCCCTCCTGAAAGGGATATCGCGACATATCAGAGGACGTATTCTTGACACGCCACATGGCAATCTGCATCCTGAACAGAGATTTCATCTCGCAGGGGGCGATTGGCAAGAAACGAATTCGGGAAAGAAAAAGGGGTAGCCGCTCCCAAGGCTCCCTATCTTCCGATTCGTATGCGTGCCTGGCACCAATCCTGGCGCCATCTGTATTCCTTTTTGCGTAGCTTAACAACTCGGTTTTTTTTCCTGTGTTTCTCGCAAATCTTGGATTTATTCTACTTTTCATGGCTTCTCCGTCTTCGTCGGCCTCTGATAAGTTGAGTACCATGTCTTTTATGTATAAATGTAGGCTCTTGGTAAATTTTTGAGTGATTAATAGGATTAAACGGATTTTGAGCGAAGCGAAAAATCTTGTTTTGGGTGAGATAGCCATGGCGTCCTGATGGAAGGTTCCTTTTTGGTAGCTTCCTTGGGTATAAGACTACTAAGATATTCCCAGAGAATTTAACCACAGGTTATCACAGAATTCTAACTTCTGGAGCGAGTATCTCAAAGGTTTCCCTTTAAGACATCGTATATCAACAGGGGACGCATGTCTGAACGCGCCACATAGCTATCTTCACCCCGAACAGAGTTAATGCTTCGGTGTGTAAGGGCTGAGAATAGCTGGGAGCCGATCCACAGCCAATCTCACTCGTGGCTACTACTGATACTCGAGACGTAAACAAACGGACGCCATTGCTCAAATGACGTCACGCCTGTCTTCATCCTGAAGCCAGTTGCTGCCCATCACCATGATACAGTAGCACAGGGTGGGAACAAAAAACTGGACGAAGTAGTAGGGAGGGTCCATCAGGACGCCATGGCTATCTCACCCAAAAATAGATTTTTCGCTTCGCTCAAAATCCGTTTTTTGGGGTCAAGCCATGGCGTCCTGATGGAAGAGTACCAGAGAATCAATGTATCGTGGTAGATTTTCCCCTAGTAGTAAGTGCCAAGGCATTGACAAAACAGCATAGTAATCTTTGATAAAGAACCATAGGGAAGAAGTATCCTGCCCCCCTTGGCAGTGAAGTTCCCATGGGCTATGCCGACGTCAAAGTGGTATTGAAGGGCTATTCATCCTGATAGAAGAACTTGAAGAACTTAGAGATGAAGCTGAATGTTTGGTATTTGTATAGGAACATTCTGAAATTAAACCAGTGGTGGTTGGGCACTGTATATTGAGTTCATCTCCCGGGTATCAAAAGTAAGTATTCGTGTTGGAACCTTACATAATCAGAGTGAATATAATTTAAGATTAAGCATCTTAATTTCTTCATAACCATAAGGAAAAGGGGGAATAAATAAAACTATGACAGGTATGTATTTCATAATAAGTAGGAGCTGATTGAGACGCACAAATAATAAAATAGAAATTTTATTTCACAAATGCAGAAATTGATTAATTTACAGCAATAAGTAAAGTTCATTTACAGTAATTATAATGTACATAGAAATAAAGGCTTGCTCTTGAATCTGAAAAGGAATTTCAAGATTATTAGTAGGTACTCGTTCTCGAGGAACGCAAGTCTTTGATTAAAAACACATCATGCTCAGGGCATGCGGCACTTGTGTGACACTATGACATTTCACCTGGGATAAGAACAGTTATAAAAGCACTAAGTGTTTTTCGACATCACTATGAATCGCTCGAGGGTCAACATAGGCACCCGAAGAGTTAGAGTCCCAAGTAACTCACTGTTCTACGCAGAGTTAGGTGCAGGTTTCATAACACTACCTGCGGCTACCACAAAATGTTTGACTTCGTGCACTTGTTTCGCATAATGTTTAAAGAAAACTCGCGAGGACTTCCAGCCCGTGAAGTTTTTAAGGCTTTCAAAGTCCATGCTCTGAAAGAAATTCAGAGAAGATGCCACTTTTCTAGGATCATGACCAGCGGGTGTACTGTTCGGATCCGCTCTGCGAATGAAGTAGGTGATTTTCGCTCTTAATTGTTTCAGTGACAGGTCGCTGCCCGATGTTTCTCCTTTGAAGAGTTGGCCTCCACCAAAGTGTGAAGTTCTGCGAAGATAGACCTTGAGGCTCTCTACTGGACATAGAGAGGCATCCTCCTTCAGGGGGTATATTCTCCAAGGGCCCCATCTTTTGGTGGGTAATTCATTTTTGGCGAGAAACGTCGGATCAGGGGAGAGGGTAACTTCTCCTGTATCGGTAAACAGGATGTGTCCTTCTTCTCTTGATAATGCCACTATTTCGCTGACTCGAGCTCCTGAAGCGAGAGCAAATAGAAATATAACTTTCTGAGTCTGATCCTTGAAAGGGCATGAATCATTGTCCAAGTTGGAGGCGAAATGGAGTACCTTGTCTAGTGACCAGGAGATCGGTTTCGGTGGGGGTGCTGGGCGTAGGCGAGCACATGCTTTCGGTAGTTTGTTGAAGATGTCGTTGGACAGATCAATTTGGAAAGCATATAGAATTGGTCTAGTCAAGGCTGATTTGCAGGTTGATATCGTATTGGCTGCTAATCCCTGTCCATGAAGGTGAATAAAGAAGGAGATGCAGAAATCAATCGTGATTTCTTTAGGATTTTTTGTCTTGACAAAGGAGACCCATTTCCTCCAGGATGATTCATATTGCCGTCTCGTGGATTCGGTCTTGTATTCCTCTAGGAAGTCCAGACTTTTCTTCGAGATCCCAAACCTCTTCTTTGCGGCTAGGGAGAGAAAATCATGAGATGAAGGTCCTTGATTTTCGATGATGAAGCGAAGACAGTCGACTTCTGTACTTGTTGAGAGAGAACTGGGCCCGGGAGAGGGATCAGCTTGGGCTGTAGCTCCAGGACCAGGGGGTACCAGTTGCTCCGGGGCCACTTGGGAGCCACTAGGGCCGCTGTCCCTTTGAAGGTTCTCAGTTTGGAGAGGACTTTCAACAGAAGGTTGGTGGGGGGGAACAGGTAGATCTTGGACCATCTATTCCAGTCCAGTGACATGGCATCCACTGCTTCTGCTTTGGGGTCCTCGTACGGGGCCACATACAGAGGAAGTTGATTGTTGTCGCTCGTTGCAAAGAGATCTATCTGAAGTTCTGGGACTTGGTGAGAGATGAAGGAGAACGATCTTGCGTCTAGAGACCATTCCGACTCTATCGGGTTTGTCCGAGATAGAGCATCCGCTGTCACGTTGCGGAATCCTTGTAGGTGAACTGCAGACAGGTGCCACTTCTTCTTCTCTGCCAGACGGAAGATTGGGAGAGGCACCTGATTTATCTGGGGCGATCTTGAGCCTTGGCGATTGAGACAACGAACTACCACCGAGTTGTCTAGGGTTAGACGGATGTGGATCGAGGGCGGCGGGGATAACTTCTTCAGTGTTAGAAGGACCGCCATGGCCTCCAAGATGTTTATGTGGAACGTCTTGAACAGGGGAGACCAGGTGCCTTGAGCCTGTTTTTGGTGGGAGTGACCTCCCCAACCTTCCAGTGAAGCATCCGTGTGGATGTTGAGTGATGGAGGAGGGTGTTGGAGAGGAATGGACCTTTTCAGGGCCTTTTCTTCCGACCACGGCTTTAGGAGACGCCGCAGTCTGTTTGGAAGCCGTCTCTTGAGGTCTCTTCGAGCGATGGATGCCGAACGTCTACAGACTCCCGCGGCATCCTTTAGCTGTGCGCGAAGCACTGGGTTTGTCACTGAGGCGAACTGTAGAGAGCCTAGAACTCGTTCCTGCTGTCGTCTTGAAATGCGTTTGGATTTCAGTAGTCGCTTGACAGACCCTGCTATTTCCTTCCTTTTCTTCTGGGGGATGGAAAGGCGGTGTGACTGAAGGTTCCAGTGGATTCCCAACCACTGAAACTTCTGAGCTGGAGAGAGGCGAGATTTTTTCTCGTTGATCTTGAATCCCAGGTGTTCTAGGTAATGGGTAACTTCGTTGCAAGATTTTGCACAATCTTCGGGCGATGGAGCCCATACTAGCCAGTCGTCGAGGTAGGCCATCACCTGGACGTTTCGTAGGCGGAGTTGTTGTACTATGGCATCCGCCAGTTTTGTGAAGATCCGAGGGGCCACGTTGAGGCCGAAGGGCATGGCCCGGAAGGCGTAGCTTTTCCTTTGGAGTCGAAATCCTAGGTAGGAGGAAGCGTGATGGTTCATTGGAACATGCCAGCAGGCATCCGCTAGGTCTATGGAGACCGTGTAGGAACCTCGAGGTAGAAGGGTCCTTATTTGTTGAAGCGTCAGCATCTTGAATTTGTCGTTCGCTATGAACTTGTTGAGGGGGGATAAGTCCAGAATGACTCTGAGTTTGTCTGAGTCCTTCTTGGGGACACAAAACAGTCTCCCTTGGAACCTGGTGGACTTTACCTTCCTTATCACCTTCTTGTTCAAGAGGTCTAGAACATATTCTTCCAGAAGGGGGGTTGATTGTTGGAAGAATTGCTGGAAGATTGGGGGTGGTTGAGTCCAACTCCAGCCTAGACCCTTCTTGACGATGCTGTGCGCCCAGGGATCGAAGGTCCAACGATCCTGGAATTGGCGGAGTCTTCCTCCCACCGGAAGCACTTCATTGCTTCTGGTGTCCCGAGGGCTTGCTGCCTCGGCCGCTAGCTCCCTTTCCTCCTCTACCTCTGGAGGGACGGCGAGAGGCGTCTTTGCTTGCACCCCTGAATGAGCCTCTACCTTTGGCACGAAAGGTAGTTGACTGTTGCTCGAAGGCAGGGGTGAAGACCGGTGACTGTGACAACACCGGTTGGGGGACCAATTGAAAGGTCTGTTGTGGTTGGGCAACCACTTGGGAGGTAGCGGGTCCCGGAAACTGACGTCTTTGTTGACGTTGCTGGGGTTTTTGCTTTTGGGATTTCCTCTTAGGTTGAGGTCCGTCGTCCTGAGAGGGTTTCCTTTTTCTGGACATGCCCCACTTGTGGAGAAGGTTCCTATTCTCCGTGGCGGCTCTGTCAGTGATTTCCTTCACAAGGTCAGAAGGAAAGAGGTGTTTTCCCCAGATGTTGGAGGAAATCAGCCTCCGGGGTTCGTGTTTCACGGTGGCACCAGCAAACACGAATTCACGACAGGCTCTTCGAGCCTTTATGAAGTGGTACAAGTCCTTCATTACAGTCAACAAGTGGGATTTGGAGAGTACCATGTAGTGGTCTGGTACTCTGGTGTCACAGGCCATAACTTCGAGTTGGACTTGATGAGATAGGGATGCTGCAAGCCTCTCCTTCGTATCTTGTTCCCGACGAAGGAGGTGATCGTTGAGCTTAGGGAGGTCTTCATTAAACTGACGTCCGGCGACGTCAGGATCGAGCCTTCCCACGACGAAAGTATGTTGGACATCTTTCCAGTGTCGAGCATCAGGGGGGGTCACTATGGAGAAGGGTCTGCACTCCTCCAATGCAGGGCAGGGTTTCCCTTCATCCGCAGCTTTAAGGCATGCAGCTAAGGCCTTTTCCAGGAATGGAAGAACCGCAGTTTCAGGTGCGACATAAGTAGGGTGCTTCTTGCTCAGGGCCGGAAGCTTAGAGCAGGTAAAGCCTCTACTCTTGAATGCGGCGGCTAGCATAGCCTGGGCCTTTGCGAGATCGAACACTATCTCTTCCTTAGGTTCGGTCTCTTCCTTCGAGGCAGGTTCGGAACGAAGACGGACGTAACAGTCCGGGTAGGCCTCAAAGTTTGGGAAGAACTCCACGTCTTCCAAAGGGACCGTGCCGATCTTATCACTGACGAAGATCCTGCCGGTCGCAATAACCATATGCTCAGCATACCTCCACGGGTTGGCATGTGAGCAAGCGGGGAGATCCTTAACCGAAATCCTCTTCGGTTCTCTGGATCCTATCATGGTCCTGATGGACTCCTGGTTCTCCTTCAACCTGTCGTCCATGACGGCTCTAATCAGTCGGATCAATTCTTGAGTGGAAGAAGAGGGATCCGGGGTCGAGGAGGTAGACGGAATAGACACTTCCGTCGGTGTAGGAGTAGGAGGGGGGATGGACGGAGGAGCGACCTCTTGCTCCGACTCGGCGTATTCCACCTTGTCTTCGTCATCTTCGGCTCCTTGAGCCATAAGCGTTTTCTCCGTGTCTTCCGAGACATCCGAAATCTGTTCGTCATCTTCGGAATCCAAACGGCACTCGTGCATGGACTGAGCCATGACTACATCAGGTTCCACCGTAATTTGGACAGTGGGGATCACATCTTTGGGTACCACTGAATCAGGGGAGGCCTTAGGGAACAAAAGTGACCTCAATTCTTCGGTGGCCAGGTAAGGTCCGGTAGCATTTTTCTGGAAGCCACGCACCCACTTGCGTAGCTTTTCACGAGAAATGTCTCTGATCTCCGCTGAGGGAGGGTTATGGAAGGCTTCAACTAGGTGAGCCTGACAGACCGTACAGTTCAGTGGATTCCAAAACTTCAAATCCCCTTTCTTGTCTGCACAAGGGGCGTGAGTCCTGCAAGCCGTATGCCCGTAAAACTGCGGGCGTTTCACAGCGCAGAAGGCGAAATCACACTTCATCTGCTCCTCCTGTGGAAGAAAGAGAAAATGAGTATGGGGGAGTCATAAGAATGGCTCTTAAACTAAGTTAATATTAATTATTAATTTTAACTTAAGGAAGGGTGTGATGCATAGAGATTGAAATAGTAAAGGAGAACATACTCCATGCATCTCGCCCGGCTGGTTACCATAAGCTTGGTCCTTGGATAATCCGAGTGACCGAAGGCACCGGATATAATTCCTTAGAGTTCCATAGTATATTGGAATTCCGTGGAAAAAACCCAAGGGCAAGATTGGGACCGAGATCATTCGGTCCCAAGCTAGGGGCTAGAAGGCCTCCTTTTAAGGTAACTGCTTCTGGCAACCAGCCGTGCTAAGATGCACGCAGCATGCTGGAATTAGAAGAATGCAAAGAGACAGCATGATCACTAACAGAACAGTACCAAGGTACTGATCTTAATAGTAGAAACAGTCTATCTGTTTGCGGTATAGGGCTATCATTGTCATATGATAGCTAAAAGAAGGGGGTGCAAGTATTCTTGACGCCTCCGGGGGTATCCGGCAAGCCACCGGCATGCCGGAGTTCGCTCCAGCAGAGATTCTGGCATTAGGACAGACAATGTTTAAAGTCAGTCATATACCAGGTTGGCGGCCGCCGGTACAGCGGCGGCACGCCGGCAGGGGAGCGGCGGCTCCGGCAGTCGGAGGATGCCGGATTGGTGACTGGGATAAGGATGGTTAAGGCGGTACCGGGTTGCCGGCAGTAGATGCCGGCACCCCGGCGGCCGACCGGCGAGCGGACGACAAGCTAGGAGGAGGAGAGCCACCGGTAGTAGCCGGCGGCAGCCGGCAGTCCCTCGGTACACGGGGGGCTGGCGGCAAGGTTAGGGAGAGTCACCAAGGTAGGAGGCAGGTATTGCCGACAATAGAGGCGGCAAGAGACCGGCACCCGGATAGGGAGAGAGACAGGGGGGAGGGAAGGAATGCAGGAAGTTCCGTCATGGACTCCGGACATCCCCCCCTCCCCTGAGAGGGTGTACCCATGATAGAGGCAGGCTCTAACATCCAGGAGCAGGGGTCACTGAGGACCGGGAGCAAGGTAGCCCAAGGGAGGGCTAGGGGACACCCAACAAAAAAAGGGGGGGGGAGACTCCCATATGCAGAACTATTCTAGCAACTAACCCCATAGGACACTATGAAGGTATATGTACCAGAGCGGACTGCACATGGAAGCTCGGGTAGCCCTACTACTCCACCCTAGGGAGGAGTTGTAGGACAGGGGACAGATGGGTATAGACTAACCTAAGCATAGGCTAGGCTATATAAGAGATAGGTGGGGAGGGAGAAGAGAGAAGTCTTCCAAGGAAGGGTTTATGTACCAGAGCGGCCACTAGGGAAAGGGAGGACACTCCCTAACCTAAGATAAGGCAGATCGGCTAAAACGGTGCATGAGTACAGTTTCAGCATGGAACAGAGAAACCTTCCTAACCCAACTTAGAGCAGGGCTAAAAGTCCTGAACTAGGAAAGGAAGAAGACATATCGCTATCGCAGGAAATTCGTAGACAATCCTAGCCATAGAGGTAGGGCTAGCCTAACCTCACTCTCGGACGCAACCCTAAGGGAGGTTCATTCCCTTAGGGAGGACAGAGAGGCGATATATACTCTATTAGACAATTGATCCCTTTACTCAGAAAAGGAATCAAGGCTAAATAGAGGGAATGCCAAGGCAGGGGATGAAGGAAGCATATAGGGGTCCTACAAGTAGGTTAGGCTAGAAAGAGTCACTGACTAGCCTATCCCCTATATGGTCCCTGAAGGCGAAAACATTTGCATCACTGTCTAAAGTATTGTAAAATAATGCCACTATCTTCATAACTTAGCCTAGGATCACTAATAAATCATGCATGAACACTTGTAAGTAGGCTCCTGGCCTGGGGGCTATAGTAGCCGACTGGTATGAGGTCAATCGATGACCGAAAAAAAAAGCGTCGAAACACGATATAAAAGTTCCTAGCTATGAAGACTAAATAAACTAATGTATTCGATTAGTAAATAAGGCCGGAAGCGTTGTTGTGGCTAACTAAATAAGGCATGCATAACAACAACGACGCCATAAAATGGCGGGTCCGGTAGAGGCACAGCTCTGCCACAAAACAGCAATTATCTCGGAAAGTAATATTTACTTTACGGCCAGAGCTTAATTAAACAATACTGGAACCTTGTACTCAACTTTCCAGAAGAAGGCGAGGCTGAAGGTAACGACATAACGAAGATGCAAAACGATAAAGGTAACACAGGGAAAATCCGTCTAAGTAGGGCAGCTACTAAACAAAGGATGAAGACGGGCGTGACGTCATTTGAGCAATGGCGTCCGTTTGTTTACGTCTCGAGTATCAGTAGTAGCCACGAGTGAGATTGGCTGTGGATCGGCTCCCAGCTATTCTCAGCCCTTACACACCGAAGCATTAACTCTGTTCGGGGTGAAGATAGCTATGTGGCGCGTTCAGACATGCGTCCCCTGTTGATATACGATGTCTTAAAGGGAAACCTTTGAGATACTCGCTCCAGAAGTTAGAATTCTGTGATAACCTGTGGTTAAATTCTCTGGGAATATCATAGTAGTCTTATACCCAAGGAAGCTACCAAAAAGGAACCTTCCATCAGGACGCCATGGCTTGAGCCCAAAAATCTTTGTTACAAGATCCGTAGCCTACCGGAGGCGTCATGGACGCTGTCGCTCGCTAGGTATAAGTTTAGTTAGTCAGAGCTACATTCCCGGTTGTTTTGCTTTAATAAATTTTAGCTATTTAGCATTACATAGGATTTCCTTTCGTGCTTAGTATTATTTTGGCGAAGTATTCGCCATTCTGGCCTACGCTAGGCCATGTAGCCTTGTCGTTTGGTCCTAGTACTTCATGCATGATTTTGGTTTTTCCGAGTGTAATAAAATTTTATTGAAGCTTTAGGCTATGTTTTATACATTTAAGATTGTGTGGAATATTTCCAAGATAGTATACAAGTGAGTTTCGGTGATTTAGGTAATCGATTCTCTTGGTGCCTAGGCTAAGTTGCTTATGGAGCCTTAGTATACTTTCTCATACTCCCCGGTTGCTTTCTTTTCTTCGGAGAAGGTATGCAATCCCTTTCCCTCTGTTTAAGCCTTGGGCTTATCCCTAAGTGGTTTTTTCCTAATTAATTTTCGATAAAACTATACTGGGGTGTTACTGTACCTTCCTGTTCCAGTAAGTCTGGTTCAAAGAGGGACAGAACAACAGAGTTTTTAGTCTGAGTCTGTGCTTTTCTGGCTTAGGGTAGAGTCTCCCTCGCTGGCCTGACACAGACAAAGGTGGCTTAGCCTCTTTAGGTCACTACCGAAGGTTTCTGTGGATATGATTCCTTCTTTTGTGATCTACCAGACTAGTCCTTGTTGCTGTTCTCGGGGGAGGATAAGTTTCTTTCCCTGGGAGTGGCAACACCTTCCTTGCTTTGGTGCTCTTGGAGCTGGCAAGTATTGCTGGCCTCCCCCCTTAGATCTCCCTTAGGCTAAGATAAGTTTCTTGGCTGCTGGTGATCCGTCACTAAAGCAAGGTTGGTAGGACCCTCTTTTGTCCCTTCCCCCTCTATCTCCGTAATGGCCTTGCCATTACAGTACTGTACGTCATTCTACATCTGGACCTAGTATAGGTTAGGATGTGGAATTGACTCAGCCCCCTGCCGGCCGGCAAGGGTCTTATATTTTGAGTGCTGCCCGGACCTCTCTTGGTCCCTTATCCATGCCTGCCTGTAGAGCAGACGGCATTGGCCAGGAAGCCTGAATTAGATTCTCCCCTTCCTTTTATGCACTCTTTCGGATTGCCGGGCTTGGAGGTAGTGTACACTCTTATCCCGGCATCCATCCTATTTTTCTTCTAGTGCTGTACCCGACCCGGCTGCCGGCCTATGAGGCCGGCAGCCGGGCAGGTGTAGTCCTCTGGTTATTTTGCTGCCGGCTGGCATCGGTCCTGTACCTTTGCCGGCCGGCTAATGTCAGCCCTTGTCTGCCAGTCACCAAGGGTGTGGCCAGCAGCTGGGTACTACCTTGTGTAGTTGCCGGCCGGCAGCCATTGCCGGCCGACATTGGCTGTTGCCGGCCGGCAATTGCTGCAGACCGGCACATGCATTTGAACCAGAGTTCTGCCGCCTTATAGCTGTTAAGTAGTATACTTTAAAGCTAGTTATGGTGTGTGCCGGCCGGCACGTATCCTCCTATACTGTACTAGTATTCTTCAGTATAACATATACAGTAAGAGGAAAACTATAGTATGGGTTTTGGTACAGCAATGTGTGTTCTAACACTTTTGTGTTTTCTTGCACAGTCCTTTGCTGTTGCCCTACAGATAGGAAAGTGAGTTCTTTCCTGTCTATTATCCAGGTTTTTAAAATCATTGCTTAGGTGTGAGCTCCACCTGTTTCCTCTGGAAACTTTGCATTGGTTACTCTAGAAGAGATTAACCATTTGATTTTATTATCTGGAAGGCCGCAGCAATGGGTTGTGAGGGAAACACAAGTGTGTGTCTTTCCTTTCTGAATTGTTATGCTATACTATGCATATCCAGTGATACATAGTTCACTTGATACTCATGGAAATTTCTTCTCTTTACAGAAGGACACTCCGAAGTGCGGAAGTGCTTTCTGCAACGTCCGCAGCAAGAACCTCTGCGGACATGAGTTTTGTAGGAGACACGCAGCATGCGCTGTCTCCAAGGATGATCTCCGGTATTGGGACCCTCAGGTATGTACTGTGTGCACTAACCTGATTACTGAGACCTTTGATTCCCCTAGGACGGAGGTATCAAGGGATATAGCTAGGAAGAAGCTTCGTACCTGGGTAAGGGGCTTCCAAAAGAACACTTCTGGCCCTTATCTTCCAAGTGAGAAGATGAGGGCGTATCTTTTCCCTAAGGCATCAGCTGATGCAGTGATTCCCCAGCCTCAAGAGGAGATCCCCCAAGTTCAGATCCAGGTGGATGCTGAAGTCGCGGTCTCGATGCAAGACATCCAGTTAGATGAAAGGATGTCTGATGTGGACGAGTGTCTGGAGGAAGACCTCCTGGCAGAAGCCCAGGATGAAGTTCAATCCCCAGACGTTGTAGAGGTAGACGTCGACGAGGTGTCGGCTACTCCGGGTCAGATTCCGGAGCCTATTCCCTCAACATCGGCCGGTCTCCCAGTAGAGCTGGGACAGGCCCTCTCTTCTATTGTTGGAATGATCCAACAAATGCAGAAGGAGAATCAGGAGAAGGCGGCTGCAATGGAACTGCGAATGCAGTGCCTTGCAGAATCACATGGGCCCCAGAGAAAGCTCAATGTGAAAGACCTTCCCTTGTGCTCAGATGCTAACCCATGGAGGTATGCTGAGCATATGCCGATGACGACTGGAAAGACCGTCATCTCGGATAAGCTGGGCTCAGTTCCCCTGGAGGAGGTGGAATTCTGGCCCAGCAAGGCATCATATCCGGACTGTTATGTCCGGCTGAGGAAGGAACCAGCTTCAAAGGAGGAGACAGAGCCGAAGGAGGTCATAGTGATGGACCATGCTAAGGCTCAAGCTCTACTTTCATCCTCGATGAAAGAGAGGGGCTTCTCTAACTCAAAGGTAGCCGCATTGAACAGGAAGCTCCCTTCCTTTGTGTCCTCGCCTACTAGAGCCTTCCCCTTTTTACAGAAAGGGTTTCTGGCTGTACTAAAAGCAGTCGAGGCCGGCAAGCCTTGCCCCTCCCTAGAGGAGTGTAAACCCTTGTCGCTGGCCCTGCCTATGGACCACAAAGACTGGAAGGACGTCCATCTTACGTTCTCAGTTGGAAAGTTGGAGGCTGATATTGCCGGACGTCAGTTCGGCGAGGACCTCACTAAGCTGTCTGACTTTCTTTTGCGAAGAGAGTTCGATACTAAAGAAAGACTGACTGCCTCAATATCTCTTCAGACTACTCTCGAGACGATGGCAAGTGACCCCAAGGTCCATGAAATGTTCATGGTAGTGGCCAAGACTCATCTGGCCACAGTGACGAAGGACCTTTATGGCTTCGTCAAGGCAAGGAGAGCTTGTAGGGAGTTCGTGTTTACCTCGGCTACGGTGAGGCACGAGCCAAGGAAACTAATCTCCTCCAACATTTGGGGAAAAGACCTTTTCCCTACCGACTTGGTCAATAGAAACCTTCTCCAGAAGTGGGGCCTGACTATCAAAAGAAAGTCTTCCCCGGATGAGGGTCCTCAACCAAAGAGGAAGACTATGAGGACTAGGCTACCGTCTCGGCCAGCCAAGCCTCTTAGACAGCAACAGCAACTGCAATTGCCATTGCCCCCAGTGCCCCAGATCGTGGCACAAACCCCGACCACTTTTCAGTGGGTACCCCAGGCCGTGTCGACACAGTGCACGGCATTCACCCCATCGTTCGAAGGGCAGTCTACTTCCTTTTGAGCAAAGCCTAGAGGAGCAGCCAGAGGCTCGTCTAGACGCCCCTCAAGGGGAAGGGGATTCAGGGGTGGTCGTGGTCAGGAAGGCAAGACCTCAGGACGGCAGTCCAAGTGAGGTGATACTGGTAGGAGGGAGACTTCTGAAATTTCGGGATCGGTGGACCTTCGATCCCTGGGCCCACAGCCTACTCAAGAATGGACTGGGCGGGAGCTGGTACAGCACTCCAAACCCGTGCCTTCGGTTTTTCCAACACTCCACCCCCGTTATGGAGGAGTACGTTCAAGAACTGTTGGAGAAAAAAGGTGATCCGAAGGGTGAAGCCCATCAATTTCTAAGGGAGTCTGTTTTGTGTTCCCAAGAAAGACTCGGAAAAGCTCAGAGTCATTCTGGACTTGTCGCCACTCAACAAGTTCATGGTGAATTGCAAATTCAAAATGCTAACACTGCAACACATAAGGACCTTACTGCCCAAGAGGGCATATTCCGTCTCTATAGACTTGTCAGACGCTTATTGGCACATTCCAATTAGCCATCGTCTCTCCCCCTACCTAGGGTTCAGGCTACAACGAAGACTATACGCCTTCGGAGCCATGCCATTCGGGCTAAACATAGCCCCAAGGATTTTTACGAAGCTTGCGAGCGTAGCTCTCAAACAATTACGCCTAAAGGGAATTCAGGTAGTAGCCTACCTGGACGACTGGTTGGTGTGGGCAGCATCCGAGACAGAATGCTTGCAAGCTTCCAGTCAAGTGATCCAGTTCCTAGAGTACCTAGGCTTCAAGATCAACAGAAAAAAGTCTCGACTTTCTCCATCTCAAAAGTTCCAGTGGCTGGGAATCCACTGGGACCTTTTGTCACACCGTTTCTCCATCCCGGCGAAGAAAAGGAAGGAGATAGCGGGTTCTGTCAAGAGACTTCTAGATTCCGAAAGGATATCAAGACGCGAGCAGGAGAGGGTACTGCGCTCTCTCCAGTTTGCTTCGGTGACAGACCCAGTGCTAAGAGCACAGCTAAAGGATGCAATCGGAGTTTGGAGAAGTTATGCATCAAACGCGCGAAGAGATCTGAGAAGACCAGCCGCTTCGGCTAAGTACTCTTCTCAGGCCTTGGTCCCAAGCCAGACATCTAAAGAAGTCGGTTTTTCTTCAGCCACCTCCCCCGTCGGTGACGATTCACTCAGACGCCTCGAAGGAGGGATGGGGAGGTCACTCTCATCGTAAAAAAGTCCAAGGGACTTGGTCCAAACTATTCAAGACCTTTCACATAAAACTTTCTAGAAGCTAGGGCAGTGCTCCTTACCTTAAAGAAAGTCTCCCCGCGTCACTCGATCCACATAAGGTTGGTGATGGACAGCGAGGTAGTTGTGAGATACTTGAATCGACAAGGATCGAGGTCACCACCTCTCAACCAGGTGATGTTGGCCATCTTCCGATTGGCGGAAAAGAAGAAGTGGTACCTGTCGGCAGTTCACCTTCAAG
>NC_090729.1:14016298-14018798 GCF_036898095.1 Palaemon carinicauda
TATATATATATATATTTATATATATGAATAAATATATATATATATATATATATATATATATATATATATATAAATATATATAGATATATATATATATATATATATATATATATATATATATATATATATATATATATATATATATATATATCTTGCCAGTAGTCTCTATCTTGAGATTTTAAATCAATTCTACTCCTTCTATCATATCCTGATTTACACTTCAAAGTCGTCAACCATGTAGGCCTGGGCCTTCCAATTGTTCTAGCGTCTTGTGGAGCTCAGTTAAAAGTGTGGTGATGTAATTCTGCTTTGGGGAGTCCGAAGTGCACACCCAAACCATCCCAATCTACCAGGCACAATTATCTTTTCCACAAAAGGCACTCGATTAACAACTCTTATAGCTTCATTTCTAATTATGTTCTGCCATTAAACTCCCAATATTCTTCTTATGTCCTTGTTCATAAATATGCAAACTCCTTTGGATATTGTTTCATTGTCATACCACGACACAGGTCCATAGAATAACATCAATCTCACTAAAGTGATATATTGTAATTTCAGGAGATTTAATTTCCAGACTTCATTGAACCTGGACATTGTCTGATTGTTGTTTTTTTTTTCTTCTTTTTTTATCATAGTTCCAAATATATTTCATCTAGCATTGCATATTTCATTCTTATCGTCTCTGTATTCTAATTTTTCTTGAGTCTAACCTCATGTGATATTTCATGCATTCTGGCAAGCAAGCTTTGAAAGTCCTGTAGGTGTTGTGCTAATAAGGATACTCTAAGTTACCTATTTTCCTGTTACCAACCCAGTCATTTCCTTTCCCCAATCCCCAACTGTTCTAAATATTACAAAATCCAGGTCGAGGATAAACAACATAGTTAACAACACTTTCCCTTGGAATACTCCGCTGTTCACTGGAAATCCATTTGATCCTTCTCCATTAACATTAACCTTGCACTTCATATGCTAATGATCAGACTTAATCAAATTTACATATTTAATGGGAACTCCATAATAACGGGGGACTTTGCACGATATTGACCGATGCTCACTATCAAAGGCTTTGACATAATCCACAAATGTCATCAGAAGTAGATTTTTATTTGTTCATGTTACAGCATTAAAATGGGAAAGTATGTTTTCTGAGAGCTTGGTTGGTCGCAATACATATAGTCAGCTTTTTTTTCCCTTTTCTGATGTATCTTAGCAACCTTAGAAGCAAGTGTCATTCATGCATAATGTATTATGAAACATATAAAAAAAAAAAAATTTTCATGGATGGTAATGGTAAAATGAAACATTTTTTTTTTATATGTTAATTCAATTTATGACTGAAATATCAATGTGTTTTGGTAAAGATAAAAAGGTTCTAAAATTCATCCGTTCGCCATCATTGTTCCTACATATCAGCCTTTTATATCAGAAATCATGCAATTTCATCTGTCCCTCACTGCAGAGAAGTTAGTGAAATCAATTGAAGACCCCCTTCATCGCAAAAATCCATGTACTATATATTATTATTTAGTTATGTATGCCGTGAGTATTCCCGTAGAGCTTGTGAAATACTGTAAATATATATGTTAAATCTTAATTATAGTTATATTTTATGTACGGTGGCTTTCATTTTCATTTGCTTTTTTGCTATTGTTTGATAAACCTTCTCAGAAGAATTTGTATAATGTACGTCATATAAAATAGTTACGCATAACATTCTAGATGTAGAAATCTAATTATAATTGAATAATGGTTAACAGGTTCTGGTAAGACAATAGAGCCATAGAAGGTAATTAAATCCTTTGGATAAAACAAAAATGTTTTTGAACAGGATATCATTGATTATTTAAGTAATTTTTAAGCAGTAAGTAACAATCATCCTTTGTTCTGGTAATTAGGAGCACCGACTTCTCTCTCTCTCTCTCTCTCCTCTCTCTCTCTCTCTCTCTCTCTCTCCTCTCTCCTCTCTCTCTCTCTCTATATATATATATATATATATATATATATATATATATTTATATTATATATATATATATATATATATATATATATATATATATATATATTATATATATATATTTATATATATATATGTGTGCGTATATATATATATATATATATATATATATATATATATATATAAATACATATATACATATATATATATATATATATATATATATATATATATATTTAAATATATATATATATATATATATATATATAGACATATATATATATATATATATATATATATATATATATATATATGTATATATATACGCACACATATATATATATATATATAAATATATATATATATATATATATATATATATATATATATATACATATAAATATATATATATATATATATATATATATATATATATATATATATATATATATTTAGAGAGTCAGTACCAGCTCTAAGACAGTAACACCTCAAATAAATTCCTTCTGTGCCTATGTAACCATGCTACTCAAAAGTTTAACT
>NC_090729.1:14023798-14038798 GCF_036898095.1 Palaemon carinicauda
TTATTTTTTTTTGAAAACGATATATATAATTCTAGAAGAAAAGTTTCGACATATTTAAAAGTTTAATGTAAATTTTAAATGTTTATTGTATCACCGGCATCCTCCCTCACCCTGTTAAATTAATCTTTTTTTTATTTTCATTTTGCAAAAATAAATAAATAAATAAACAAAATTGTAAAACAAACTTTTAAGATTTCAGAAAACATTATTAAAGATTGAAACGAGACAATTTCTATTCCCCTGGACTCTTCGGTATTTTGGGATCTCTCGTTAAACAAGATTCCTTCTGACTTTTCAGTAGATTCTATTCTTTTGCGGTATATGTTTTGAGTAAAGTTATTCTCTAATACACATCACGTATTAAAATCTTATGGTTCATTGAATTGTATAAAGATTTCTGCAACCAAAGTCTGATTGTTCACCTTTCATTTTCATATATTTTTTACGGTTCCCGGAGGAATCATGACAATAACACATTATTGTAGATTTGTCAGCCATTACACTTCATAGATTTTTTTTTTCCCTTCTGTTTTATTGAAGTTGAAACAAAATGAGTAAAAAAAAAAAATCCAAATATTTCATATCCAGCTGATCCTTTTCCATATTTTAATCTAGAATCAATATATCCTGTTAGACGAATCTATAATATACATTATAGTATTGTGAAAATTATAACAATGAATGAATGATATGATGCCAGAGAACTTCAAATCATTCATTCATTGTTTTATCTTTAACAAGATTATCTGATGTACTGGAACTGATCCTTTCCTCTTCCTTAATTGGAGAGAAAACATATTTCCTGATTATCCCTGTCACAGTGACACGACCTTTATATATAAAAAAAAAAAAAAAAAAAAAAAAAAAACCTGCGTATAACGAGATTAATCATTGTATAATGCATAGTGCAGGAGGCATAGAACCATTTCTTCATCTACTGTGAATTATTAAAAGTAACTCAAGTTAGTGATTCCCTATACTGATATAAGAAATCCTTCTAATTGCAGTAACATTCTTGCATTTCGAAAGTTATGTTTTCATATTTTGTGATCTTCAATAAAATGTTGATATTTTTTTTGTTTTTATTTATATTGTGTTTATCCAAAGTAAAATTTGGAATGGAATGGTATCCACTGTTTAAGCATATTTCCGATTAAATCTTGAAGGAGAAACTTTATATTCTTATTTTATCTCTCTCTCTCTCTCTCTCTCTCTCTCTCTCTCTCTCTCTCTCTCTCTCTCTCTCTCTCTCTCTCTCTCTACAGATATATCTTCATTTTATTCATTTCTATACTAAACTCTCTTTTATTCACATCGGGTGATCTTCACCTATTTCATTTTGTTTCGAAAGAAAATACAAAGGAAGAATCAAATATTTATCTTTATTTACACGTTTTCCACCTTGAGATTCATCTATTAATAATCTCTCTCTCTCTCTCTCTCTCTCTCTCTCTCTCTCTCCTCTCTCTCTCTCTCTCTCTCTCTCTCTCTCTCTCTCTCTCTCTCTCTCTCTCACTCACTTTTCCAGAAGTGTATAATTAGGTATTCTTTTAATCTTGGTAAAAGTATATTCTTCGGAATTTTTTATTTTTCTACTGTCATTGTTATAGTGATTTTGTGCTTACACTAATCCATAGCTGTAAAACTCAACGTATATTTGAGAAAAGTGTGCAAAAAGCGATTATATCAATCAGATAAAGCAGAGTATCTATTATTTTTCATTAAAGGAGCAAATATAGTTCTTCATCAATCGAACTTTAACGTTGAGAAGATTTGCATTTCACAGAAAATCACCAATTCTCTCTATCTTTGAATTAGTATACCCTGATATAAAGGAATTTGAAATGTTTCACATATGCTGAGAGAGAGAGAGAGAGAGAGAGAGAGAGAGAGAGAGAGAGAGAGAGAGAGAGAGAGAGAGAGAGAGAGAGAGAGAGAGAGAGAGAGAGAAGTCTTACTCTATATAAAATTCTTTGATTTTAAGTGAGCAGGAGAGATTATTTGGAATTTTTTTATTCCGGCTATAAGTCACGTTCTATGTTTTTTCTCAGTCGAGGTCAAGATTTCAACACCCTTCAACTTTCATGAAAAAGATAATTTTTTTTTTTTCATCTATAAGGTCGCATATATTAGAGATGATACTGCAAGTTACGCGAAGGGTTTTCCATTTTTGCCATTGAATTTCCTTTTTATCTTCCCCTTCATCTTCATTTTCTTTCCCAAGCGTTCCTGTTTTCGAATTCATTATAAACCAATGAAAGGATGATATATATAAAAAATATATTATATTCAATTTATACTTTCATTAATTTAGTTAATTGGCATTCGTCCATTTTTCGTACATTGATATTCAATTCCTTTTACTATTCATCCATCTTCTTTTTGTGAGCGTGTGTGAGTGTGTGTTTGTGTTTATTTGTGTATGGGTTCTTCAATTATTCTTTTTTTAAATAAAAGCATTTTCATAAAGGTGAAGCATTAATCCATGTCTGAATAATTTTCTTGTTTTATATATTAGCAGGTAACCGCCATAAGGATATTATAAAGTTTGATTTAACACGGAACCCCATACTATGAACCACTACTCTCTGTAGAACAACAAAACCTTTATTCCCTAAGGAACACCGATGGCCATAATTTCTCGTTTAAGGGGACAAAACGCCTACTACTAGAATGCTAGAATAAAATTTCTCGTGGTTCTCTTTCAAATCCTAGAGCTATTTTTCAAGTCAGGAATTAATTGTTTATCGAAAACTCCCTATAACAAATGTATCAAAAATACTCAATATTAAGAAGTAGAGTTTATTGTAATTTAGTAGATGAATATATTATAGTGATTAAGCTTCGTAATAAGTTGTTTGCCGGACGTAAATTAATGAGTATCTGTTTGTCAAGCGCTGCGTTGTCTTGAAGTGTAAACAACAAAAGATATTCCTTGTGGCTCAAAATAAAGACCCTTGAAATGTTAAATATTTTCTTACATCAGTAATGGAAAAATTCCAATATTTTCCAAGGTCCTTCATTGCCGTTTTAGTATCTCTCTGATTCAAATTTTCATTCACTTTTGTATAAAAAGAAATTTCATGTAAAACTGTGGATAGTTGTTTTTAAATAAGTTTTATGAACCGGGCCTTTAGTAAAAGTCTCTCTTTCCAAATCAAAAGCCTTATTCCACATTTTCTCACTATTTGGTTTTAGAGATACCACTAGAAAAATGTGTTATTTACATAACGATATGGATGTAAGACCAGTGAGTTTCTAAAATAACTATCAACGGTTTCAATTGTCATTGTTTATATATGAAAACAACTCAGCTCAAAGTTAGGTCATGGAACTTGTCTCCGACATAAGTACTATATTGCTATGATAAAAAATAGGACGATTAAACCTCGAAACCTGTTAATGCCTCACGGATAACTGTGGTCGTGTTTCTACCTAAACGACCCTTCATCCGAGGGGCAATAAAAATGACACCAGGATATTAATTCGATACCTTTTTTGAGTTAGAGGGGAAGACGACTGACACATTTTATTTATTCCAGTCACTCGGAAGTCATTCAGGAAGGGTTTGCACCAGATAAACAATATCCGTGTATGTACGTGTCCCTGCGTGTACGTCTGTGTGTCCAAGTATGTGCACGTACCTGTGTATACGTATTTGTGTGTGCACATGCATTGCTCTTACCACATCGCATGTTATTACTTACATATCAGATATAACACTGATACCTTTGATATGAAGGTAAGAAGATTGTAAGAAATAAAGGGAATATGACTACATTTATCTATGTATTATTGTGCCTATCTGACTCAAAATGGGTATAATGACGCTTATTGTTTAATATATGAGTAATTAAACCGAGGCAACGAAATTGAAACGTTGTCTTTTATTCAAAATGTCAAGAGAAAACCCCTTCACTTCCAGTTTACCTAAGATGAAACGGCATTTCTTCATTACTTCACAACCCTCATGAGAGACCATCCCAGCTGATCTTTCTTTGGGATAAGCAAATTAGGATCATATATCCTACTACCTATTATTAAAGCATACTGAACCAAGTAAAATCTGGGATCAGAAACCAAAAGCGTCTTCCTCCTGTCATTAATCGCTTAAAGATAGTGGCTACTGAGTGAAAATTGCGTTGAAATTGAATACTCGGAAAATTTAAAACTTTGTGTATAACGATTTTGCATGAAAGGAGACATTTCTTTTACCTCACTTTATGAAGGATTGGGGATGATGTACAGACAATTTCTTTGATTGCTTAGTCGTTTGGCTGCCTGTTTCTGCCTTATAAATGCATTGGAAATCATAATTGGAAATTTTTCAAATAATGAATTAGAGTAAATAGATATCCATTTCCTTTTGTTTCTATTGGATGAAAATGTGGAATGATTCTGTGGAGGAGACTCATTCAGATTTTAGAGATTATGTGATGAGAAATATTGCACATTTCAGGACATTTGTGTATGAACATCAGACAGAAACGAGAATTGATGAAATTGCAATATTGAAATATATACATTGAGAGGCTGTTAAATATATGTTAGATATATCTGGATGAAGAAAGGTTCACGTGAATAAAGTCACAATAACAACTGAATTTTTCATTGATTTAGACTAGTACTGATTAAAATATAAACCCACGCATATGCAGTATTTACCCAGGAGTTCACCGCGATCTCACTTCCCGAAAAGATTTTTTTTTCTTTTTTTTTTTTTTAATAATCTAGACCTAACTTTGCGGTCACCAGAGATCTCATTTCGACACAAAGAAATAATTAATCTTATTTCAGTAGATGAAAATAATCTCCTCGTCTATGTTCCAGAATAAAGCCAATAACTGCACAATGGGGACAGCGATTAAGGCTTCATTTAGACAATTTGAAGATTGGATAAAGTCCCCTTGACCTCATCCATCAACGATTCAAACAAGCAAGGGTTGAAAGTAGTCAAATGTTTAATATTTGCGTAAAATCGTTTCTCCAACAAATGGTCTTACAAACGTAGTCAACATTGACCGAGTAAAAAGAATTATTGGATTCCATAAACGTTATTTACCTAGCTAGCTCTGGTATTATTATTATTATTATTATTATTATTATTATTATTATTATTATTTGCTAAGCTACAATCCTGGTTGGAAAAACAGGGGCTTCAACAGGGAAAACCGCCCAGTGAGGAAATGAAACAAGGAAAAATAAAATACAAGAATAATGTCATTAAAATAAATATCTCCTATATAAACTATGAAAACTTTAACAAAACATGAGGAAGAAAAAGAAGATAGAATAGTGTGCCCGAGTGTATCCTCAAGCAAAAGAACTCTAACACAAGACAGTGGAAGACCATGATATAGAGGCTATGACACTACCCAAAACTAGAGAACAATTGTTTGATTTTGGAGTGTCCTTCTCTTAGAAGAACTGCTTACCATAGCTTAAGAGTCTCTTCTACCCTCACAAAGAAGAACAATTACAGTGCAGTAGTTATCCCTTTATGTGAAGAAGGACTGTTTGTAATCTGTCAGGTTAATGAGGACAGAAGAGAATATAAAAGAATATTGACCTCATTTAAATTTCCATGAGGCAATAATTATATGCTACCAACCGATATTTTTTTTCTTTTTAATCGAAATGATATTTCTAATAGAAAACACCTTAGTTTTGAATGTGATGTTTTGTAAGATTATCTTTGTTTCATGCAAACCTTGAACTCATATCTCACTCTCATCGAACGGCGAACTTCAGACAAAGGACAGATTTTATTGGTTTGCTGCTTAGTTTTGCAACGTAATCTACATTGTAAGGTCTACTTTAAAGTATTCAAGAATTAAAGGACTTCAGCGACAGCTTCAAGAATTCCTGGGTGTGTGTAGGGGTGAGATGAATTTCATAGGATTTTGAAGAGCATAAAAGTCGTGGATCTCGGGAGGGAGATGTAGAGGAAGGTTCATTATGCGCTGGATATATGAAGTGGAAAATGTAGTGCAGTACCGTTAACAGCTTTAGTATCTAAAAAAAGCGAAACTAAATCGAAGTCAGATATGTTATATATATATATATATATATATATATATATATATATATATATATATATATATATATATATATATATATATATATATATATTATATATATATATATATATATATATATATATATATATATATATATATATATATATATATATATATATATGTGTGTGTGTGTGCGTGTATGTATGTATATATATATATATATATATATATATATATATATATATATATATATATATATACACACACAAATATACATATGTACATGTGTGTGCATGTATATAAAGGTCCATCTTTATTTTTCAAATAAATGCTACCTTTTACGTCAACGCCATTCGCCTCCTCCTTACAGGCAAGCTTTCACTTCCTTGATATTCCGGTAATTCCTTTGTTATATGTCTTGCATTCACGTACTAATCACTCCCTAGGTCTTTCTCTCCTATTTTTTTTTTCTAAATATTAATGTCTTGGCTTGAAATTGGTATCTTATACTATTTCCAAACCATATGTAAACACTCTGGTTCGTCATTTAACAAGTAAAAATAATTCTTTCGAACAGATTCTCGGTTTTTACTCTTATGCAAATTCAATTAAATCAATGCTTTGCGGCAGATGTATGCGAACCGTAATTCATAAACAATGAGTATTTCAAGAGGTTTTGTTTTATACAATTTATGTGTCGTCTTTAACAATCGTTTTGATATACACATACCTAGGAAAAGGTTAGAAATACGTATGGTATATATATGAAGTTATATAGGTTACTTCAATATTTAAAAGAACACGAAAAAATTACATTTATCAAAATATCAAATAAATATGTCAAAGTAAAAGGAAATTGGGTATATAATGAGTTTATATTTTGGTTGACCTATTTCTGCGGGAATGAATCTTAGTTTTTTTTTTTTTATTGAAAACAACATAAAAGCTTTTGTTTCTGTGTGAATGTTTCTATAAGATATTTTCGGTGCAAAAAGCTTCGCGAAGAGTCTTTCAAGAAGCACGTCGTCACTAATCGGGTATCATAACCTAAATAATAACGGCCGTAGGAGAAATAACTACTTAGAACGCAAAACGTAACCCTACAGAAATGAGAGAAGAATATGAAGAGCAAGAGAGGAAAATGCAGTTATCTTTAGTAAAAAAGTCTTTGTTTATTCTGGCAATATGCAGCAGGCAATGGGAGGGAGAGCAGAAACTGCATTTCCGTAGCAAGGGCTCTGGAGAGTTAATGCTTCTGAGCTTCTGTTTTTGCCTGATTCACAAAAGTAAAAATTGTTTAAAGGTTTGACTTGCAATAAAATTTATATCATATTGAAGATTATATAGATAATTGTAAACAAATTATATTAATTAAGAATAATTCTGACATAATTGGGGTATATTGCATTTAAATCAAATGAAGCGGCTAAGATTCCTACTGTATAAGATGATTCTTCCTGAAAAAGATTGACAAGTAACAGTACTTAGAGAAATAGATAGTAAATCTTTTGCTATTAGATTGATAACTGACAACGTTGGTTCTTTATAAGTGATATGTCTTAAAGGAGAAATGATTCACATGAATGAATGAGGTGTCTTAAACTGCAGTGGGATATTTGAGAAATAACCTGAATTTTAGATTTTGTTCTCTCAATTTCTTTATGCAGTGATGTATTTACTTTATCAGATTTATGGAATTAATCCATTTAGTTTTTATGCGCTGAGTTGCAGAAGAATGTAATTCATCATTATGATCTAAATAATTTTGTGGTTCATTCATTGAAGGTAATTTTCTTTATTCATGTAAGAGATTTCCAGTATTTCAATGATAAATAACACTGGAAATCTGATGAAAGCTATGTCAGACCACAGGTAAAGGAATTCTCCAAACTAACTCTAGGCCAGACCAGTTTTATTTAAAACGAAATTACTTGGGTACACAAAGATATGAAATACGTATCCTTCTCTCTAACAGCATATAGCCAAGAAATTTAAGGTCCTGTCTGTCTAAAACCTTTCTTGCCTACATCCATTTTAATTACACTTGTGATTTGGTTTCACTGTTCAATTGATCTTCCAACCCAAAAGAGAATATTTATCTAAAAAAGGTAAATTTCATCTTCTTCTGGTTTGTATACAAAGGAAACACCAACACGTACATTAACTATCACAATAGAGTTTTGATAATATATTATCCACTCACAGTCTGTTATGCCGATGCTTCTCTCCAACGTAAATATATTCAGATATATTCTTTCTACTCTATTTTTCAAACTTGAGTGTAACTTTTTTTTTTTAGTAATCGTGAAGACAGGAGATCAAATTTCTTTTTAGTATTCTTTTTTAGTATTTATTCATTTGTATTGTGTCAAAAGCTATGATGTAATTAAGATAATTTTATTATTAAAGAAATTATCACAAGATAGGTAAAATTAGATTTTGAAATGTATGTTGACCATTTTAGCAAGTACGATTATAAATCCTAAACAATTGTAATTAAGATAATATATGGAAATGCTGGTAATTTGATCTGCTGTGGAGTAAAATTTTGATTAAAGTTCAACGACCTCTGAAATAGATTGTTATTTATAATTCATAAATATCTACAGCTGCAAGAAAATGCAATTGTGTCTGATAGTCGGATAAATGAGTCGACTGTTTACTTTTATATCAAGACCCAAAGACATACAGAATTCCATCCTGAACACATGCTATTCCCAAGGTAGATTGGGTTCGATATTGAAAAGTATTTGCGGTTTAATATTCAAACTTATAATATTCCTGTTTATTAGTGATCAATCATTAAGAACGACCATATGTTTTAGATTGGCACATTCACTATCCCCACTTCTTTCCCTTTGGGTTCAATGCCTGCCAGAATCTGTGCGAGCAACACTTCAAGATGTAAACACGTTCGAAAATGAAGGACCTGATGAATAGAGTCAACTTCCATATGGACAGCCACTTCCCCACCGTTAATAACACCAAAATTTCCGTTCCTGACGAAGGGGACAACCATTCAACACCGACTGAAGCTGGTTGAATGTAGAATATTGATATGACAGCGCAAGAGTCCTTGTTCCAACCATGTGTTAGAGCAACCTAGAGATAACGAACACTATATTATCGTAGAGGAAAGGATTTGAAATAATTCTCTATCTCTTGTGATGCATGTAAAACAAGAAACAAACCAAAATAAAAGAAAAACAACCTCTCGCCCTCTGACTACAATGAACTCAATCGACAGAAACCATTGAACATAACACACAATAAATCATACTCGTTTTTCATTACCATTATATTATTTTCAATTTTTTTATCAAATACCTACAGTATTGACAAAAAAAATAAATGAAAAAAAATCACTAATATATAATCCCGTGTGGGACTGTAAACATCTTTCTTGTTCACTAAATAAAGTTAGTTTTTCGGGAGCTCACCAATGATTCCATGTCTCATTCCCTCCCATCATGTTGGTGATAAGGAAGCCTAGAGCATCCAACCCGCCTCCAAATGCACCACTTTGTCCTCCGCATTTTCCACAGATATCCACCACAAACTCGGACTCATCTGTACATGCTACCACAATGAAACTACCGCTCTTCAGCAGTAGAGATGTATTTGTGAAGTTCCTATGTGCCTAGGCTCAGTTCCACATTATGGGCTTGACCCGCTCAAGTAGGAAAACCAAACTACATCTTCAATGGGATCCCCGGCAACACCTTCCCCGAAATATCAGATTGGCTTTGCCAGCAACGAAATGCGTCCCACCATACAGTATGAGGCCCTCAAAGCAAATGTTCTGGAGCAGTACGCACTGTTGCCAGGTTCCCATGCAGACAAGATTTTACACCTCTTTCAACCATTGAGGTATCTATCGGTGTCATTGGCCCTTGGAGAAATTACCAGGATTACTCGCCTTCAGCCTGTTGCTGACGATGCTCCTCGTAATGTGAACTTACTTCATGCTTGCCAGAACTTATGCGAGCAGCCCTTCAAAATGTCAAGACCTATAACCACAAAGGACCTGATGAATAGAGTCGACGTTCTTATGGACAACCCCTTTCCCACCGTTAAGAACTACAAAATTTCCTTCTTACTAAAGGTCTACCATTCAAGAACGACTGAAGCTTGGGTGGATTTAGGATATTGACTTGCCTCGTGATTTGCCTAGGTAGTGACTAAAACCCACTAAGAGTAGTGGATCCTGGTAGAGACGAACTTGCCAACTTCACATCTATCCCACCACATGTCTGCACCCCTGCTAATGCTATCAACAGCCAGCTCATTATAAGTCTGACTGAGGGAGATTGGATGATTCCTCAATGAGTGAGTTAAGACAGAATGATCAGATAAACCAAATTTTTGTATAACATATTTATTAGATAAAGTAAAAAATAAGCGAGAATTTCCAAGCATCTGTTGGCAATTACTATTCTTTTTATTGGTCTAAAATTTTGGCCTCCATATCTAAGAGACCAGTCATAATTGACCTGATCTTTCCAGATGCCCCCGGTATGATACGAGAATAGAAAATCTATGTTAGAAAACATGAGTAATAAGATAAAATTGGTTCCTTATATGATCAGAAGTAAATTATAAAAGATTGATTGTGCAATAAAAGTTTGTTCAGAAATGTATGTAGAATTATTGTTTTTATTTTTTTTTATTCCTATCTACCAGTCCATTTTCTTCGACGTTCAGTTCTCATTTAAAAACATCTTTTTTTAAATGATCCCTCAAGTCTTAAATAGGATTCCATGGTTTGATTACATTACTCGTAGAAAAAAATAACGAATAAAATAAATAAATAAATAAATAAATAAGTAATAAATAAACTCTTTGCATTTCATTACGCTTTTCTTTCGTTCGTTCTCTCCGTACCTTTAGTTCGAAAATATTTTCTTCCTTTTTTATTTTTTGACGAGTTTCCTGGTCTATCTTAAAGCCAAAATCAGATGAGAAAAGTGTTAAGAGTTATTAAACAAATGCATGAAATTTAATGTTCCATTCGAAATCACCGTAAAATCTCCAGTCTCAGAAATGCAAGAAGTCAAAGAAAAAGTAAAATGAGTTGTGATTCCATAATAAGTCCATATGAAAGGCTTACTAGAAAGATCTGTCTTTCATTTTCACCAACATTCAACAGACATTTATTGGCGCAAGAAGTTAAATCTAAATATATATTTTGAGCTTGAGATGTAGTGTCATTCTTATAACGAGGAATGGTTTTATGACGTCTCAGGCTACATTTTCCACTTTACTGAGTTCATTTCCAACCTTTTTTTTTTTTTTTTTCATTACTTGTTTTTAAATTTCTTTTCAATACCGTGAATTCATTGAAATCTGTCAAGCATATTATACCGTTTAGATATCAAATTTGAAGGAAATTACTTTTCGTGTAGTTAAATAAAAGTGTTTGATACTGTTTTAAATAATCATTATTCAGAATTTTGAGAAGAAAAGGCTTAGGACTATTACATCTCCCGAGCCTCGAAATGTTATTCGGTTTTTATGATGTAATTAAAATTAGTCTGCATCACATTACTAGAAGTGGATAAATGAGTTCATATTCTAAAAGGCTCCCGGCCTCTATGAATAAAATATCATCTCTCCCTCTCTCTCTCTCTCTCTCTCTCTCTCTCTCTCTCTCTCTCTCTCTCTCTCTCTCTCTCTCTCTCTCTCTCAGGATTTGTTAAATTTTACACAAATAGATATGTGATCATGTAGTAAGGTTCAGAAATTTGTGAATAGATAATTATACAGATTCCCTGAATAACTGAGATGATTTTCGTGTACCTCTTTCCAGCAAGTTATCATTTATTCATTCAATTATCTAATTGTATAACCTAGATGTACTTTGCTATTAAGTTGCTAGGAATAAAACTCTACCAGCTTAGAGTTACGAGGAGTTATTCACAGGAAGATTCTTCTTAGATTTAAATCTGACCCAATTATTTAGATTGAAAAATTCTCAAACGACGCATCTCTCTTTGCATCACCTTCTCCTAGTCTCTTAAGAGCTCTTCCTGTTTCGTAAATAGCTCTTCATTAATTCCTTCAATCTACTATTGTTGTATCAAAAGTTTTAAAGAACTAAAAACTGTAGAATTAAAAAATCCCGTCAAACATATGGATTGTAAATAGAAATCCATATTTACCTAATTCCTAACTCATAATTGGCTATTATTTTAATCCACTTAAGCAACCTAGTCCCAATGGGCCTATTTTGTAAATCTCTCTCTCTCTCTCTCTCTCTCTCTCTCTCTCTCTCTCTCTCTCTCTGTTTCTGAAAACAATTCCATTTAACCAGTTTCAGCTGTCATCGGGTAAAACCCAGATTAGGTAAATTGAAATTTGCCTCCAGAATACCCAAAGGAAGTTAAGATGCAGCCATTCAGCTGCAGTTTCTTTTGAGCATAAACATTTTTCATCACCATAAACTCGAATGATAACCCACAAGCCTTTTGATGGTTCTTATTTTTACTCACTAATATATATATATATATATATATATATATATATATATATATATATATATATATATATATATATATATATATATATATATATATATATATACATATATATATATATATATATATATATATATATATATATATATATATATATATATATATATATATATATATATATATATATTGTCCTAATTCATGAATATATGTGTTATACGCCAAGGTAAATGAACTCAATATTCATGAGTATTCCACCAAAACCTATGTCTCAGCATGTTATTGTGATGATTGCATTTTGGTAGCGAAGGGAGTTTTAGTTGCCTATGGGCACTCAAGTTGACAAGTCCCTCACCTGAGAGGGTAGTTGTGTACAGTGTACTTACGAATGAACCTTTTGTAATAAATGAAGAAAACCCATGTTCCGACGTCTCATTATCCATCTACATGGGTCATATTGGTGTCAGGTGTAAAAAATACGTCTTTTGTGTATGCTGTGAGTGAAGTTGTTCTTTGAGTTGGTAAAATAAAAGTTCAAGATGCCTAGATACACAAGGACTAACATAGCACACTCTGTTGCTGCAAGAGATGAGAACGAAGGAGCAGTGGGATATAGCATTGCCGATGAAGAATATAGACAGGAAATTAGAATGCAAGAATTGGAAAATGAGTTGGACAACTCACAACAGTTAATGAACAGACTGTTGGTGGAACGAGAACAGGAGCGGCGCGCAACCACACCATTTTAGACGTACATAAACGAAGTTCAACCGCACACAAGTGAAAGTACACATGCACAGCCCAGTGAAGATACGCAAATCGCAGTTCGAAAGTTGCCAGAATTCCAGGCAAGTGTTAGGCCTTTGGATGATCAACGGCCTAACAAAGGGTTTCAATCGATTGAAGTGTTTCTGAGAGACTTTGAAGTAGCTACATATGGGTGGTCATAAAGAGGAAAAGCTATTCAAGTAATTAGATTGCTAAAAGATGCTCCGGCAATGGAGGTAATGTGTTGGCCGCAAGTCAGTTTAAGAAGCAATATTGAAATAAAACGACGTTTAATTGAGAAGTATGCCTTGCCTGAGGTGAGAAAGGGAGACATAAAAGAAAATTAGAAACCCAAAATACGGGAAGGTGAATCCGTTCTTAGTTTTGCAACTCAAATTTTTTGGGATTGCGATTCGTTTGCTACCCAGAGTGCCAATCTCCCAGAAGGTGATAAAAAGGCAATTGCCTGTAAATATATTTGCAGATTGGTAAACCCGTATTTATGTGGTTATTTGTTTGATGACAATCGCTCGTTAGCTAACGTAGTGAGTGCGATGCAAAACATTTTTGACAGTTTGCCTGAGGGAAAAATGACTGGTAATAACGGGCCCGATTCCGAGAAGTTGGTAGACGAGAGATGCAGTTTTCCCTCGAATGATGTTTGAGGAGATCGCATTCAGCAAATTAAATGTTGGCAGTGTGGGGGTGAGGGGCACCGACGAGTGGAGTGCCCCACCTAAAGATCCCCCGGCTGTTACACTTGTCAGGCCTACGGTCATCTATCTCGAGAGTGTTCACCAAAAATCGCCCAGGCCGGCCGGGCCGTGGCACACACACACCTACCACGCACCCCCCCCCCACCAACATCCGAGGAAAAGGAAACAGAGGAAGGGGGAGACGAGGGGGTTCAAGGCCCCCTACCCCCCACCCGCATGACATCATAAGCAGTAGCTGAGGAAGCAGTGACGACAGACGTGGCAGAGCAGGCACTGGGATCTCCAACGGTACCCCCGACCTCACCCCCGCAGCTCTAAGGGGCAGTGTCATCGCAGCTGAGGTCATTGGCTTGTGCCCTATATCTCGTAATGGCCGTCTAGGAATGTTAGCTGTGACGGTTAACATACCAGATAAATCCATTTGACCGCTCATTGACACAGGAGCCAGCGTTTCACTGATTGAAAAAAAAAATTCTCCTCAAATCCACTAGAGCCAGCGGTATCCATTGCTCTTGACACGCCAGGAGGAAATAAACTACACAAAAACCATACAACAATCGTCTAGTTTAAGGTGGGGTCTGTGAGGTTTACACATGATTTTTTTTGTCAAGCCCACCTTGGGAATTCCAGGAATCGAGGCCATTTTAGGAACTGATTTTATCTCTAATAATCAAATTTTTATTTTTTGGGGAAAAGATACAATAACAGTAAAAGCAGGAGGTGACATTTTGCCTATAGAAAGTCATGAGAGAACAAACGGGTGTGTTAGCCTGGAGAGACATTCAAGTAGGTTAACACCTGTAATTGACAAAGGAGAAGTGTTGTCTCCCCAAACCCTTACGAGCATATCAGTGACCCGGTGTCGCCATCTTGCAGAAGGATTAAATGAATATATATATATATATATACATATATATATATATATATATATATATATATATATATATATATATATATATATATATATATATATATATATATACATATATACATATAAATATATATATATATATATATATATAT